>NC_041389.1:531827851-531833585 GCF_002162155.2 Triticum dicoccoides | reverse complement strand
TATATATATATTTATTTATTTATTTATTTATTTATTTATTTATTTATTTGTGTTTTGTCCTCTACAACATTCACTTATAACTATGTCTTCATTCTTAAATCTTTATTGATCTAAGTGAATGTGATCGGACCCTAACCTATTCCGTACTTCTACCTCAACTCTAGCTGTCCAAATCATATGCATTCTATTGAAAACTGTCAATTGTCTTCTCTAAGTCCTTGTCAGCAGGGGACAAACTGACAAACATTTAAATCTGTTTTAATGTTGTATCCTTATTGCCTGAAAACCGGAGAAGCCGGAATGACCACCCGACAATCCAGGCATGCGTGGGAACATGGAACAACTATCAATGTGTTGCATGCATGCCACGTGTCTCTCAGATGTGAACCGCCAGGGGCACCTGCGTAATTACGTTGTGTCGCCCTCCTCCTTCTTATAAATACTTACCTGTGCGGTCAACATTTGTTCTTCCACCTTGCCACCTCGCACAAACCCTAGCACCTCCGCTAGCTCGCGTCGACGCCGGAGACGAAGCGCTTAGCTGCCATGACTTCTTCGAGGCCATCCTCACGCCGGTCGAGGACCTCGTCCTCTCCACCACCACCGTAGGTGTCTTCCGCCGCCAAGTTAGGGCGCGGGGAGATTGAACTACTCGGACTCCTCTCCAACCTCGTCTAGCAGTTCGTCCATGGTAATTAAGTTTTATTTTTACTGCCTTTTTTATCCGTTAAATCCATCCACTTTAACCAAAAGTGGTTTCTTCACATCCAAATCTGGATTTATTCTCTTCTACATCTCATATCATGCCAAGTATATTCACTTATGCTTTATAACTAGTTAGATTCCTCACTTGTACTTATTCATGGATTTGTACAAATCTGGAACCGGCTCTCTCCAAATAATTGAATGTCTTCGCACTATGAGGTCAATGTCTTCTAAACTGATTTATCTTCAAAATCTTCTGAGAATGCATATGACGTCTTCCCTTTCCCACGCATCTCTAATGCTGTCACAGGTATATGTCCGTGGGAGAATCCCTTGGTTCTCATAGTCTGCATTCATTTGCAGAATACTTATAGCACCACATTGAATCACCTGAAGCCAGCTCTTGTCTGACCAGCAGACGAAAGCCATTCACAGTATTGAAGCCAATCAGTCTGAATATCATGGCTTCGGAGAAGTCTGCATGCAAGGGTGGCAGGCAACGCCGTGGCAACACTGCACTAGATTTGCCTCCTGATCTATATGAACAGTACAAGTCAGATCCTGGGGAGAGTTACAACTAGCGCAAAAATCGGATACAGTGGATCCTAAGATACTGGGCTGAGAAATGGTTCAAGTACAGGTTTGTGACGCCTGAATATTCTGAAAAGAACGCCATTAAGCGCCCGTGGGGTGACAGTCTGTACCGCGGCTTGGTACCGAAGACAAAGGTTGAAGCTATTGAATGGGAGTTTTATCCCTGTATGGTCATAGGACCGTAGCCTGAAAATGCCGACCCATCTTCTCTACTATGGTGTCGTGAAGACAATCTCTTCAAGCGCAATTATCAGTTTGCAAAAGATTCGGCTGTTAAGAATCAAATAGAGTTTGGCATCAACTTCAACCCTGGTTCCTCCTCTCCAAGATCTGATGGGACACATGAAGCTAATGAAAACAGGATTGGCCCCTTCACCAATTTTGATGGGCTTCTGTCTCACATAGGTGCTTAGAGAGCACATGTGGAGCAATCTACCAGAGAAGCTGATTCTGATGAAGCTCCCCCACCTCCGAAGGAGAAAAAGAAGAAGACAAAAGCCGCCAAGCCATCTTCTTGACCAAAAGCTTCAACAAGGAAGACTCTGAAGACTACACCGCCTGAATCCAGTGTGCAGTCTGAAGACTTATCTCGCGTGTCCAAGAGGACTAAGAAGCCATTGCCCAAGAAGGCCACTAGGCAACCCCTGACTCCGTTTGTTGGTCTGCGCAACAAAGATGAAGCCATTGATCTGTCAAGTGATGAAGATCTTGGTGATGATGCTCTGGAGATGCTCATCAAGAGCAAGCAATTGAGGCAAAAAAGTTCAACGATTTTCCCCTCTTTGATGTTGATATTCTGAATAACTTCATCAATGAGTGGTTCGACGACCAGAGAATAAGTATTGATGATCTTCGGCTTCCTGTGGACATCAGCATCACATTCCATGGACCCATTGCAGGCGAGTTGGCCTTGGCTCAGAAGATTGTAGAGATCAAGAACAAAATCAATTATGAGAAGGCTCACTGCAAGAAGAACATGGCCAAGCTCAGCGTGGCAGATGTTCAAATCTTCAAGAAGATGATGCATGAACTCAAGGAGGAATTCCACAAGAAGCGCAATGAAGCTAAAGGCTCACGAGAGCACATGAAATACCTTGCTGAGAAATGTGTTCAAGCACACAATGAAGCTGAAAAGCACAAAGCTCTTGGGCGCCCTGGCATCGATCCCAGGATGGCTGCCAAACCAAAGAAGCCTGATGTGACCCAAACTGCACCCAGGCAGGAAGAACCTCGCATTGTCTTCCCTACCAGCATGACAAGCTCGAAGCCTAAGGTCCCCTCAGCAGCTTCAGAACTGAAGAAAACAAGGGCAGCTGAAGCTGAAGCCAAGAAGCGCAAACACAAGGACGCATCTAATAATGCCCCTTCCAAGAAGAAGCTGAAGACTAAGGAAACTAAGTCTTCAAAGAAAGAGCGTGTTGCCGCCTCTCAGCCTCTCATTGTTGAACCTATCTTTGTCGCTCCACCAGCTGCCACCAATAAAGCTCGTCGTGTTGTGATCCACCAGCCTGCTTCCACAGAGGCTCATGTAGAAGAACAAGTTCCAGCTGTTGACCCCAACACAATTGAACACATTGGTCATGAAGACAATGTTGTTGATGATGAAGTCCTTCCTCAACTCGAGCACCACTTGGTATCATCGCCTGCTCCAACAAGCAGGGAATACATCAGCATTGGTCATCCATTGACGCCAATCGCTCAAGATGATTCATGGGTTGATCGCCCTCAAGAAGAAACCCCAGTTCATGATGAAACACCTCGTACTCCACCAGCACCAGTTACCAATCAAATGCTGAATTTGTGGCAAGGCATTACTTTTGTCATATTGCTCTTTGCATGATCATGTAGTTGACATCGTATTTGTGGCAAGGCCACCTTCATAATCTTCATACATGTCGCTCTTGATTCATTGCATATCCCGGTACACCGCCGGAGGCATTCACATAGAGTCATATCTTATTCTAGCTTTGAGTTGTAAATCCATAAAAGTGTGATGTTCTTCATTATTAGAGCATTGTCCTAGTGAGGAAAGGATGATGAAGACTATGATTCCCCCACAAGTCGGGATGAGACTTTGGACTTTACAAAAAGAAAAAAAGAAAAAAAAGGAAAAAAGAGAAAGGCCAAAAAGAGAAAAAAATGAGAGAAAAAGAGAGAAGGGACAATGCTACTATCTCTTTTTCCACACTTGTGCTTCAAAATAGCACCATGATCTTCATGACAGAGAGTCTCATATGTTGTCACTTTCATATACTAGTGGGAATTCTTCATTACAGAACTTGGCTTGTATATTCCAATGATGGGCTTCCTCAAAAGTACCCTAGGTCTTCGTGAGCAAGCGAGTTGGATGCACACCCACTTAGTTTCTTTTGTTGAGCTTTCATATATTTATAGCTCTAGTGCATCCGTTGCATGGCAATCCCTACTCACTCACATTGATATCTATTAATGGGCATCTCCATAGCCCGTTGATACGCCTAGTTGATGTGAGACTCTCTTCTTCTTTTTGTCTTCTCCACAACCACCATTCTATTCCACATATAGTGCTATGTCCATGGCTCACGCTCATGTATTGCATGAAAGTTGAAAGAGTTTGAGATTATTAAAGTATGAAACAATTGCTTGGCTCGTCATCGGGGTTGTGCATGATTAAATACTTTGTGTGATGAAGATAGAGCAAATGCCATACTATATGATTTTGTAGGGATAACTTTCTTTAGCTATGATATTTTAAGAAGACATGATTACCTTGATTAGTATGCTTGAAGTATTACTATTTCGTATGTCAATATGAACTTTTATTTTGTATTATTTGGATCTGAACATTCATGCCACAATGAAAGAAAATTACATTATGAATTATGCTAGGTAGCATTCCACATCAAAAATTCTCTTTTTATCATTTACCTACTCGAGGACGAGCAGGAATTAAGCTTGGGGATGCTTGATATGTCTCCAATGTATCTATAATTTTTGATTGTTCCATGCTATTATATTACCCCTTTTGGATGTTTATGGGCTTTATTCTACACATTTATATCATTTTTGGGACTAACCTACTAACCGGAGGCCCAGCCCATATTGCTATTTTTTTGTCTATTTCAGTATTTCAAAGAAAAGGAATATCAAACGGAGTCCAAACGGAATGAAACCTTCAGGAGCGTTATTTTTGGAACAAATCTGATCCGGAGAGCCTGGAGTGCAAGTCAAGAAAGCTCCAAGGGCCCCACGAGATAGGAGGGCGCCCCCCTGTAGGGTGCGCCCCCTGTGTCGTGGGCCCCTCGGGCGTCCACCGACGTACTTCTTCCTCCTATATATATCCACGGACCCCGAAAACATCCAGGAGCACCACGAAACACAATTTCCACCGCCGTAACCTTTTGTATCCGCGAGATCCCATCTTGGAGCCTTCGTCGGCACTCTGCCGGAGGGGGAATCGACCACGGAGGGCCTCTACATCAACATCCTTGCCCCTCCTATGAGTTTTGAGTAGTTTACCACAGACCTACGGGTCCATAGTTATTAGCTAGATGGCTTCTTCTCTCTTTTTGGATCTCAGTACAATGTTCTCCCCCTCTCTTGTGGAGATCTATTCGATGTAATCTCTTTTTGCGGTGTGTTTGTCGAGATCCGATGAATTGTGGGTTTATGATTAGATTTATCTATGGATATTAATTGAATCTTCTCTGAATTGTTTTATGTATGGTTGAGTTATCTTTGCAAGTCTCTTCGAATTATCAGTTTGGTTTGGCCTACTAGATTGATATGTCTTGCCATGGGAGAAGTGTTTAGCTTTGGGTTCAATCTTGCGGTGATCTTACCCAGTGACAGAAAGGGTTGCAAGACACGTATTGTATTGTTGCCATCGAGGATAACAAGATGGGGTTTATATCATATTGCATGTGTTTATCCCTCTACATCATGTCATCTTGCTTAATGTGTTACTCTGTTCTTATGAACTTAATACTCTAGATGCAGGCAGGAGTCGGTCGATGTGTGGAGTAATAGTAGTACATGCAGGCAGGAGTCGGTCTACTTGTTATGGACGTGATGCCTATATACATGATCATGCCTAGATAACGTCATAATTATTCTCTTTTCTATCATTGCTCGACAGTAATTTGTTCATCCACCGTAATACTTATGCTCTCGAGAGATGCCTCTAGTGAAACCTATGGCCCCGGGTCTATCTCTTATCATATTTGCTTTCAATCTACTTTTATTTGCATCTTTACTCTTCTGCATCTATATCACCAAATACCAAAATGTTATTATCTCTCTATCAGATCTCACTTTCGTAAGTGACCGTGAAGGGATTGACAACCCCTTTATTGCGTTGGTTGCGAGTTCTCAGTTTGTTTGTGTAGGTACCTTGGTTCTCAAAACTGAGGGAAATACTTATGCTACACTTTGTTGCATCACCCTCTCCTCTTCG
>NC_041389.1:531818187-531827565 GCF_002162155.2 Triticum dicoccoides | reverse complement strand
CTCAAGTCAAGACATACCAAGTACCCATCACAAACTCATCTCCCTCGCATTTACATTATTTGCCTCTCGTTTTTCTCTCCCCCACTTCACCCTTGCTGTTTTATTCGCCCTCTCTTTCCCAATCTCCTACCTCGCTTTCTTCCGCCTTGCTTCTTGTTTTCCGCTATGTCTGAAACTGGGGAGATTATCATCGATATGGACAATAATGACAACATGGAAAATCCTGAGGCTCCGGCCGATGAACCCCCTATCTTGCATACTAAAAAGTTTCGAATCGGCAGTGGTAACATCATTGGCAAATGCGTTATTCAAGATTTCTTTACTTGTGTCGGTGCTTTACATTCCTTGGGATGTTCTATTCTTCATAGAACTAGTAGTCTTGCGGATGCTATCGCTATGTTTGTAGTTGAACTTGAAAGACAATTTATGCATATGCATCCTTGCATACAAAGAATTTTCCTAGAATTCTCTAATATTGAGCATTCTTCTGTTAAGCGCGCTGTTACTATCTTTTTGGCTCACGAGTTTAGATTTATCATAAGAGAGGCCAGAGAAATCTTTGCGCACTATAGGGTGGATGCCGGTCCTCCTCCCATAGAGGCGATCCTCTATGATCAAGAGGAATTTAGGCGTTTTCAATCTTTGGACTATGTTGCTTTTAATGAAAACCTTAGAAAAAAGGTTCCTACCAATGTCTTGGTTGATTGCATTAACGAACTTAATAATGATTTTGCCCTTCAAAACAATGATCTAGGATACTCCCTTGAGTATAGGCCCACAAGATTTTTGCCAAAAGAATGCTTTTAGTGATGAAATAGTTGTGCACTATGAAGGGCCAAAGGAGGAACCCGTTCCTCCTGTGATTGATCTTGGGGACATCTGTCCCACTAAATTTAGCCCTTTTGATTACTTTTGCTTGCCTCAAAGAAAACTTGCTGCCGAACGTAGAGAATATGAGATGAGCCTTCAAGATCTATCTTATTATTATGGCACGTGTTAGATCTATCTTTACTTTTATGCCTAGCTAGGAGCGTTAAACGATAGCGCTAGTTGAGAGGCAACCCAATTTTCTTTATGTTCTTTGTTTTTGTTCCTGTTTAGTGTTAAATTTTGTTTCTATTTTCTGTTTAGATGTGTGTTTATCTTTTGTTTAGTGTTTGTGCCGAGTAGAACCTATAGGATAAACTATGATGATAGTTGATTTGATTCTGCTGAAAAACAGAAACTTTGCGCTCACGAGAACCAATTCAATAAATCACAGAAACGTGAGTTTTCATTGATTCTTTTTGCTGCTGATCAATAGACAAATTTTCCAGTACGTCCTATTTTGGTAGGATTTTTAGAGTTCCAGAAGTTTGTGTTAGTTACAGATTACTACAGACTGTTATGTTTTTGACAGATTCTGTTTTTCGTGTGTTGTTTGCTTATTTCGATGCATCTATGGCTAATAAATTAGTTTATAAACCATAAAGAAGTTGGAATACAGTAGGTTTAACACCAAAATAAAAAAATAATGAGTTCATTTCAGTAACTTATGTGGTGGTTTTGTTTTCTTTCACTAATGGAGCTTATAAGATTTCCTATTGAGTTTTGTGTTGTGAAGTTTTCAAGTTTTGGGTAAAGCCTTTATGGACTATGGAATAAAGGGTGGCAAGAGCCTAAGCTTGGGGGTGCTTATGGCACCCCAAGATATTCAATAATAGCAAAAAGCCTAAGCTTGGGGATGCCCCGGGAAGGCATCCCCTCTTTCGTCTTCGTTCATTGGTAACTTTACTTGGAGCTATATTTTTATTCGCCACATGATATGTGTTTTGCTTGGAGCGTCGTGTATTCTATTGGTATTTGCTTGTTAGTTTACCACAATCATCCTTGCTGTAACACACCTTTTGGGAGAAGCCTATTTGATTAGAATTTGCTAGAATACTCTATGTGCTTCACTTATATCTTTTGAGCTTGATAGTTTTTGCTCTAGTGCTTCACTTATATATTTTAGAGCATGGTGGTGGATTAATTTTGTAGAAATTGCTAGTCTCTCATGCTTTACTTATATCATTTTGAGAGTCTCTTAGAACAGCATGGTATTTTCTATGGTTTTAATTTGGTCCTAGAATGATGAGCATACAAGTTGGGTATAATAAAAACTATCATAGAAAGTGAATTGGATGCTATGATCAATTTGATGCTTGATAATTGTTTTGAGATATGGAGGTAGTGATATTAAAGTCATGCTAGTTGGGTAATTATGGATTTAAAGAATGCTTGTGTTGAAGTTTGTGATTCCCGTAGCATGCACGTATGGTGAACCGCTTTGTGATGAAGTTGGAGCACAATTTTATTTATTGAATGTCTTCCTTATGAGTGGCAGTCGGGGACGAGCGATGGTATTTTCCTACCAATCTATCCCCCTAGGAGCATGCTCGTAGTGCTTTGGTTTTTGATGACTTCTAAATTTTTACAACAAGTATATGAGTTCTTTTGACTAAAGTTGAGTCCATGGATTATACGCACCCTTTCACCCCTCCATTATTGCTAGCCTCTCTTGTATCGTGCAACTTTCGCCGGTACCATACACCCACCATATACCTTCCTCAAAACAACCACCATACCTACCTATTATGGCATTTCCATAGCCATTCCGAGATATATTGCCATGCAACTTTCCACCGTTCCGTTCATATGACACACATTACTTTTGTCATATTGCTCTTTGCATGATCATGTAGTTGACATCGTATTTGTGGCAAGGCCACCTTCATAATCTTCATACATGTCGCTCTTGATTCATTGCATATCCCGGTACACCGCCGGAGGCATTCACATAGAGTCATATCTTGTTCTAGCTTTGAGTTGTAAATCCATAAAAGTGTGATGATCTTCATTATTAGAGCATTGTCCTAGTGAGGAAAGGATGATGAAGACTATGATTCCCCCACAAGTCGGCATGAGAATTTGGACTTTACAAAAAGAAAAAAAGAAAAAAAGGAAAAAAAAGAGAAAGCCAAAAAGAGAAAAAAAAAGGGAAAGGCCAAAGAAAGAAAAGGAGAAAAAGAAAAAAAATGAGAGAGAAAGAGAGAAGGGACAATGCTACTATCTCTTTTTCCACACTTGTGCTTCAAAATAGCACCATGATCTTCATGACAGAGTCTCATATGTTGTCACTTTCATATACTAGTGGGAATTCTTCATTACAGAACTTGGCTTGTATATTCCAATGATGGGCTTCCTCAAAAGTACCCTAGGTCTTCGTGAGCAAGCGAGTTGGATGCACACCCACTTAGTTTCTTTTGTTGAGCTTTCATATATTTATAGCTCTAGTGGATCCGTTGCATGGCAATCCCTACTCACTCACATTGATATCTATTAATGGGCATCTCCATAGCCCGTTGATACGCCTAGTTGATGTGAGACTATCTTCTTCTTTTTGTCTTCTCCACAACCACCATTCTATTCCACATATAGTGATATGTCCATGGCTCACGCTCATGTATTGCGTGAAAGTTGAAAGAGTTTGAGATTATTAAAGTATGAAACAATTGCTTGGCTCGTCATCGGGGTTGTGCATGATTAAATACTTTGTGTGATGAAGATAGAGCAAATGCCATACTATATGATTTTGTAGGGATAACTTTCTTTAGCTATGATATTTTAAGAAGACATGATTACCTTGATTAGTATGCTTGAAGTATTACTATTTCGTATGTCAATATGAACTTTTATTTTGTATTATTTGGATCTGAACATTCATGCCACAATAAAAGAAAATTACATTATGAATTATGCTAGGTAGCATTCCACATCAAAAATTCTCTTTTTATCATTTACCTACTCGAGGACGAGCAGGAATTAAGCTTGGGGATGCTTGATACGTCTCCAACGTATCTATAATTTTTTATTGTTCCATGCTATTATATTACCCCTTTTGGATGTTTATGGGCTTTATTCTACACATTTATATCATTTTTGGGACTAACCTACTAACCGGAGGCCCAGCCCATATTGTTGTTTTTTTGTCTATTTCAGTATTTCGAAGAAAAGGAATATCAAACGGAGTCCAAACGGAATGAAACCTTCGGGAGCGTTATTTTTGGAACAAATCTGATCCGGAGAGCCTGGAGTGCAAGTCAAGAAAGCTCCAAGGGCCCCACGAGATAGGAGGGCGCCCCCCCCCTGTAGGGTGCGCCCCCTGTGTCGTGGGCCCCTCGGGCATCCACCGGCGTACTTCTTCCTCCTATATATATCCACGGACCCCGAAAACATCCAGGAGCACCACGAAACACAATTTCCACCACCGTAACCTTTTGTATCCGCGAGATCCCATCTTGGAGCCTTCGCTGGCACTCTGTCGGAGGGGGAATCGACCACGGAGGGCCTCTACATCAACATCCTTGCCCCTCCTATGAGTTGTGAGTAGTTTACCATAGACCTACAGGTCCATGGTTATTAGCTAGATGGCTTCTTCTCTCTTTTTGGATCTCAATACAATGTTCTCCCCCTCTCTTGTGGAGATCTATTCGATGTAATCTCTTTTGCGGTGTGTTTGTCGAGATCCGATGAATTGTGGGTTTATGATTAGATTTATCTATGGATATTAATTGAATCTTCTCTGAATTCTTTTATGTATGATTGAGTTATCTTGGCAAGTCTCTTCGAATTATCAGTTTGGTTTGGCCTACTAGATTGATCTTTCTTGCCATGGGAGAAGTGTTTAGCTTTGGGTTCAATCTTGCGGTGATCGTACCCAGTGACAGAAAGGGTTGCAAGACACGTATTGTATTGTTTCCATCGAGGATAACAAGATGGGGTTTATATCATATTGCATGTGTTTATCCCTCTACAGCATATCATCTTGCTTAATGCGTTACTCTGTTCTTATGAACTTAATACTCTAGATGCAGGCAGGAGTCGGTCGATGTGTGGAGTAATAGTAGTAGATGCAGGCAGGAGTCGGTCTACTTGTTATGGACGTGATGCCTATATACATGATCATGCCTAGATAACGTCATAATTATTCGCTTTTCTATCAATTGCTCGACAGTAATTTGTTCACTCACCATAATACTTATGCTCTCGAGAGAAGCTTCTAGTGAAACCTATGGCCCCCGGGTCTATCCCTTATCATATTTGCTTTCAATCTAATTTTATTTGCATCTTTACTTTTCTGCATCTATATCACAAAATACCAAAAATATTATTATCTCTCTATCAGATCTCACTTTCCTAAGTGACCATGAAGGGATTGACAACCCCTTTATTGCGTTGGTTGTGAGTTCTCAGTTTGTTTGTGTAGGTGCATGGGACTTTTGAGGAGCCTCCTACTGGATTGATACCTTGGTTCTCAAAACTGAGGGAAATACTTATGCTACACTTTGCTACATCACCCTCTCCTCTTCGGGGAAAACCAACGCTAGCTCAAGATGTAGCAGGACTCACCTGAGTCACCCTAACGCTAATGCTTTGCAAGGAAACCACACTCAGTCTTTTGAATATGAGTGTGTTTCATCAAACCACTATGTTCATAAGACCAAGAACTTTTATGCTTATTCTTATGAGTATTATTCACCTTCTGTAAGGCTATTTGCTAGGGCTCCAAAGCCGAAATTCTCAGATGCTGCACTTAGACTCATTGCTTCTAATCCACCCCCGAAGATGTGGGTGCTTAAGAAAACTTAACTCTCTTTTGTAGGGAAAGGTCTCGAGCCGGAAATCAAAGGCGGTTGGTGCTTATGTTGGGGACCTTAAACATCTTGTGGGATGCGAGATAAAATGTCCAAATGGTCTTATTATGTATTTCGCCCCAGGATTCCTTGACAATCATCCTATCTATCCTAACCAAGATCTGAACTTTCATGTTCCACTAGTTCGTCAAATGTTTCTCCTTCACAACTCTCTTGGTGAAGCCTATCCCCCAAATTGTACTATAGGATATGACACCAAAGGCTTCAGAATGGATTATGGATAGTGATTGCACCAACCATATGACTGGTGATCAAAGTCTTTTGATGGATTCAACTATACACTCGTCTGACAAAAGTCACATCATATTTGATAACACTGGTAAAAGAAAGGTATTGGGTCTGGGTAGAGTTGCAATCTCAAAGGATCAGCACATGGATAAAGTGATGCTTGTTGAATCCCTTGGTTTCAACTTAATGTCTATCTCAATGCTTTGTGATTTGAACATGATTGTGATTTTTGGAAAATATCGTTGCCTTGTGCTTATGGAATCTGACAAGTCTCTAGTCTTTGAAGGGTATCGAAAAGATGATCTGTACATGGTAGATTTCTCAGCAGGACCGTAGTTGGCAGTATGTCTTCTAGCAAAAGCTTTAGAGTGATGGCTCTGGCATCAAAGGCTAGGACATGCTGGCATGAGGAACTTGTACACTCTCACAAAGAAAAAGCATGTTGTGGGGATCGAGGGCGTCAAGTTCAAGAAGGACCATCTGTGTGGTGGTCGTGAAGCTGGGAAGATGACTAGGGCCAAGCATCCCTCGAATACAATCATGACGACATCACAACCCTTCGAGCTTCTTCATATGGACTTATTCGGCCCTACTCATTACTCTACTCTTACTACCACAGCTTGTCTCTATGGTTTTGTCATTGTTGATGATTACTCAAGATATACATGGGTGCATATAATCCTCTACAAGACTGAAGTGCAGGATGTCTTCAAACGGTTCGCCAATCATGCCATGACGAACTATGGCATCAAAATCAAGCACATCAGAGGTGACAATGGCACAGAATTCAAGAACACCGGCCTCGACATTATATTGATACACTGGGCATCACTCATGAGTTTTCAGCTCCTTACACACCTCAGCAGAATGGCATCGTGCAGCGCAAGAACAGAACCCTCATTGAGATGGCTCGGACGATGCTTGATGAGTACAAGACTCCAAGGAAGTTCTGGCCTGAAGCTATTGACACTGCATGCCATGTCATCAATCATGTTTATCTTCACAAGCTTCTAAAGGAGACATCATATGAGCTGCTAACTGGTAAGAAGCCAAACGTCAGTTACTTCAGAGTATTTGGTGCTAGGTGTTGGATCAAGGATCCACATCACACTTCAAAATTTTCACCAAAAGCACATGAAGGTTTCATGCTTGGATACGAAAAGGATTCGCACTCCTACAGAGTCTTCAACCTCTTTCACTATACAGTGGTTGAAACTATGGATGTGCGGTTCGATGAGACTAACGGCTCGCAAAGAGAGCACCTGCCAAATGTGTTAGATGAAGTCCCTCCTAGTGAATCTATCAAGCTCATGGGAACTGGAGAAATCATACCCTCAGAAGCTCAGACTGAAGACGAACTCATCATGGCACCAAGTCAACCTGAAGACAATACTCAGCCTGAAGTCAATGCTGAAACTGAAGACAATGATCCGCAATAGCAAAATCTTCGTCTAGTTCATCCCCTTGTTGCAAATGAAGTACATATTGAGAAGATAATTGATAGCATCAATGCACCTAGTCCACTCACTCGTTCAAGAGCAACACAACTAGCAAGTTTTTGTGGGCACTTTGCATTTGTCTCTATATCTGAACCCAAGAAAGTTGTTAAAGCCTTTATGGAACCTGAATGGATTCAAGCTATGCAATAAGAGCTTCATTAGTTCGAGCTGAACAATGTGTGGGAACTGGTTAAGCGTCCTGATCCTCGCAAGCACAATATCATTGGCACCAAATGGATCTATCACAACAAACAAGATGAGCATGGTCAAGTGGTCAGGAACAAGGCTCGTCTAGTTGCTCAAGGCTACACTCAAGTAGAAGGAATTGACTTCGATGAAACATTTGCTCACATCGCAAGGCTTGAAGCCATTCGCATGCTGCTAGCCTATGCCAACCATCACAACATTCTTCTATACCAAATGGATGTGAAGAGTGCCTTTCTCAATGGCAAGATTGAAGAAGTGTATGTTGCACAACCACCTGGGTTTGAAGATCCAAAACATCCTGATATGGTGTACAAGCTCAACAAGGCACTATATGGCCTCAAACAAGCTCCTCGCACTTGGTATGGCACACTCAAAGACTTCCTGAAGAGCAAAGGCTTCAAACCGGGTTCTATAGATCTGACACTCTTCACGAAGACATATGATGGTGAACTATTTGTGTGTCAAATCTATGTGGATGCATTATCTTCAGCTGCACTGACAAAAGATACAGTGATGAGTTTGGGCACATGATGCAACAGCAATATCAGATGTCCATGATGGGTGAGCTGAAATATTTCCTTGGTCTTCAAATCCGTCAGCAGAACAATGACATCTTCATATCACAAGAGAAATACCTCAAAGATTTCCTGAAGAAGTTTGAAATGCAAGATTGCAAAGGATACACGACGCCAATGCCAACCAAAAGTCATCTTGGTCCTGACGATAATGGTAAACAATTCGATCAAAAGGTATACCGCTCCATGATTGGTTCCTTACTTTACTTATTTGCATCTAGGCCAGATATAATGCTTAGCGTTCGCATGTGTGCCCAATTTCAAGCGGCACCAAAGGAGTTGCATCACCTTGCGGTGAAGCGAATACTTCAATATTTGGCTTACACCCCAACGATAGGATTACGGTATCCAAAGGGCTCCACATTTGATCTGATTGGATATTCTGATGCTGATTATGCTGGTGACAAGGTTGATCGCAAGTCCACTTTAGGAACATGTCACTTTCTCGGATGATCTCTTGTCTGTTGGTCTTCAAGGAAGCAGAACTGTGTATCACTCTCCACTGCTGAATCTGAATATATTGTTGCTGGATCATGTTGTGCTCAGCTTCTATGGATGAAGCAAACTCTCAAGGACTATGGCATCAACATGAAGAATGTACCACTCTTCTGCGACAATGAAAGCACCATCAAGCTTTCCAAGAATCAAGTTCAGCACTCGAAGACAAAGCACATTCAGATCCGTCATCACTTTCTCAGAGATCATGTCAACAAAGAAGATATTGATATCATTCACGTCAACACTGAAGAGCAATTGCCAGATATCTTCACTAAGCCCTTGGATGAGAAAAGGTTTTGCAAGTTGCGGCGTGAGCTAAATATCTTAGAATCCTCAAATGTCCTATAATTGGACACACATCCTAACGCTTATGCATGTTGACGACTTAGATGTGCAACACATGAAGTAACGTATATCTTCAATCAATGAAGACTTAGCCTCTGAGTGTGAATACATCAATGTGGAATTTGACTTCGGAGCGCCACAATAATTATGCGCCATGTCTGGGTCTAATACTTCCTATACGTTGGGTAACACCACCACCAAATTATTATTGAAGTGTTTCTCTTGGCGTTATGATTGCATAGTCTTCGCATTTGTTTTATCTTCAACATTGATTTATCTTCACGTTTATCT
>NC_041389.1:531804043-531817934 GCF_002162155.2 Triticum dicoccoides | reverse complement strand
ATATATTTGTGTTTTGTCGTCTACAACATTCACTTATAACTATGTCTTCATTCTTAAATCTTTATTGATCTAAGTGAATGTGATTGGACCCTAACCTATTCCGTGCTTCTACCTCAACTCTAGCTGTCCAAATCATATGCATTCTATTGAAAACTGTCAATTGTCTTCTCTAAGTCCTTGTTAGCGGGGGACAAACTGACAAACATTTAAATCTGTTTTAATGTTGTATCCTTATTGCTTGAAAACCGGAGAAGCCGGAATGACCACCCGACAATCCAGGCATGCGTGGGAACATGGAACAACTATCAATGTGTTGCATGCATGCCACGTGTCTCTCAGATGTGAACCGCCAGGGGCACCTGCGTAATTACGTTGTGTCGCCCTCCTCCTTCTTATAAATACTTACCTGTGCGGTCAACATTTGTTCTTCCACCTCGCCACCTCGCACAAACCCTAGCGCCTCCGCTAGCTCGCGTCGACGCTGGAGACGAAGCGCTTAGCTGCCATGACTTCTTCGAGGCCATCCTCACGCCGGTCGAGGACCTCGTCCTCTCCACCACCACCGTAGGTGTCTTCCGCCGCCAAGTTAGGGCGCGGGGAGATTGAACTACTCGGACTCCTCTCCAACCTCGTCTAGCAGTTCGTCCGTGGTAATTAAGTTTTATTTTTACTGCCTTTTTTATCCGTTAAATCCATCCACTTTAACCAAAAGTGGTTTCTTCACTTCCAAATCTGGATTTATTCTCTTGTGCATCTCATATCATGCCAAGTATATTCACTTATGCTTCATAACTAGTTAGATTCCTCACTTGTACTTATTCATGGATTTGTACAAATCTGGAACCGGCTCTCTCCAAATAATTGAATGTCTTTGCACTATGAGGTCAATGTCTTCTAAACTGATTTATCTTCAAAATCTTCTGAGAATGCATATGACGTCTTCCCCTTCCCACGCATCTCTAATGCTGTCACAGGTATATGTCCGTGGGAGAATCCCTTGGTTCTCATAGTCTGCATTCATTTGCAGAATACTTATAGCACCACATTGAATCACCTGAAGCCAGCTCTTGTCTGACCAGCAGACGAAAGCCATTCACAGTATTGAAGCCAATCAGTCTGAATATCATGGCTTCGGAGAAGTCTGCATGCAAGGGTGGCAGGCAACGCCGTGGCAACACTGCACTAGATTTGCCTCCTGATCTATATGAACAGTACAAGTCAGATCCTGGGGAGAGTTACAACTAGCGCAAAAATCGGATACAGTGGATCCTAAGATATTGGGCTGAGAAATGGTTCAAGTACAGGTTTGTGACGCCTGAATATTCTGAAAAGAACGCCATTAAGCGCCCGTGGGGTGACAGTCTGTACCGCGGCTTGGTACCGAAGACAAAGGTTGAAGCTATTGAATGGGAGTTTTATCCCTGTATGGTCATAGGACCGCAGCCTGAAAATGCCGACCCATCTTCTCTACTATGGTGTCGTGAAGACAATCTCTTCAAGCGCAATTATCAGTTTGCAAAAGATTCGGCTGTTAAGAATCAAATAGAGTTTGGCATCAACTTCAACCCTGGTTCCTCCTCTCCAAGATCTGATGGGACACATGAAGCTAATGAAAACAGGATTGGCCCCTTCGCCAATTTTGATGGGCTTCTGTCTCACATAGGTGCTTAGAGAGCACATGTGGAGCAATCTACCGGAGAAGCTGATTCTGATGAAGCTCCCCCACCTCCGAAGAAGAAAAAGAAGAAGACAAAAGCCGCCAAGCCATCTTCTTGACCAAAAGCTTCAACAAGGAAGACTCTGAAGACTACACCGCCTGAATCCAGTGTGCAGTCTGAAGACTTATCTCGCGTGTCCAAGAGGACTAAGAAGCCATTGCCCAAGAAGGCCACTAGGCAACCCCTGACTCCGTTTGTTGGTCTGCGCAACAAAGATGAAGCCATTGATCTGTCAAGTGATGAAGATCTTGGTGATGATGCTCTGGAGATGCTCATCAAGAGCAAGCAATTGAGGCAAAAAAATTCAACGATTTGCCCCTCTTTGATGTTGATATTCTGAATAACTTCATCAATGAGTGGTTCGACGACCAGAGAATAAGTATTGATGATCTTCGACTTCCTGTGGACATCAGCGTCACATTCCATGGACCCATTGCAGGCGAGTTGGCCTTGGCTCAGAAGATTGTAGAGATCAAGAACAAAATCGATTATGAGAAGGCTCACTGCAAGAAGAACATGGCCAAGCTCAGCGTGGCAGATGTTGAAATCTTCAAGAAGATGATGCATGAACTCAAGGAGGAATTCCACAAGAAGCGCAATGAAGCTAAAGGCTCACGAGAGCACATGAAATACCTTGCTGAGAAATGTGTTCAAGCACACAATGAAGTTGAAAAGCACAAAGCTCTTGGGCGCCCTGGCATCGATCCCAGGATGGCTGCCAAACCAAAGAAGCCTGATGTGACCCAAACTGCACCCAGGCAGGAAGAACCTCGCATTGTCTTCCCTGCCAGCATGACAAGCTCGAAGCCTAAGGTCCCCTCAGCAGCTTCAGAACTGAAGAAAACAAGGGCAGCTGAAGCTGAAGCCAAGAAGCGCAAACACAAGGACGCATCTAATAATGCTCCTTCCAAGAAGAAGTTGAAGACTAAGGAAACTAAGTCTTCAAAGAAAGAGCATGTTGCCGCCTCTCAGCCTCTCATTGTTGAACCTATCTTTGTCGCTCCACCAGCTGCCACCAATAAAGCTCGTCGTGTTGTGATCCACCAGCCTGCTTCCACAGAGGCTCATGTAGAAGAACAAGTTCCAGCTGTTGACCCCAACACAATTGAACACATTGGTCATGAAGACAATGTTGTTGATTATGAAGTCCTTCCTCAACTCGAGCACCACTTGGTATCATCGCCTGCTCCAACAAGCAGGGAATACATCAGCATTGGTCATCCATTGACGCCAATCGCTCAAGATGATTCATGGGTTGATCGCCCTCAAGAAGAAACCCCAGTTCATGATGAAACACCTCGTACTCCACCAGCACCAGTTACCAATCAAATGCTGAATGACGACAACTACATGGAGACCACACCATCACCAAAGGCGTCGCCCGTGTTCCAACAGCTTCGCAAAGATCTCAGGCCATCGGTCTCCATGTCAACCATCCCAGAAGAAGATTCACAATAGTCCAGCTTAGTGGCACGTCAAGTGTTCCCTTAAGAGAATCCTTCTGTGATGGTTCCTGAGTCTGAAGCCAAAGCTATTGAAGACAATCCGGGTGCATCAGCCGATGAAGAAGAAAGAAGAGAAGAGAGAGTTGCCACACCCCCTGCCCCAGATCAAGTCATTCTTGAGGAGAATGTGATTGAGCAAGACCCTCCAGTCATTGACCAAATGGAGGTTGAGAACAATGAGGCTACCACAAACACTGCTGAAGCCACTGACCCTGTCTTGGCTGAAGATCATGTGGAGCCTGAAGCTAATGTTGTGCCTGAAGTGAATGAGAACCCTGAAGCTTCTGTGACACTGGTCCCCACTAACGGTGCTATTCCTTCCCCTGGGCCTCACACAATGGAAACGGCTTACAATCATGAGGGGGAGTTGATCACAGTTCGCTGGCCAATCATGGTTCCTCCCACTGCCCCCGGACCATAATATGATTATCATGTGGAGCAGCGACCACAAGTTCAGAAGCCTGGGCCAAGGATGCCAAGGCTTCCTGGTGCTGCTACATCTCCAGGGTCATTCAGTGTAAACAGCTTCAGGGCACACAATACATTCTTTGACAGTGCCAAGAACCCATACTCGAAGCCAAAGATCTCTTCAGATTGCTTCTGGAGCCATCAATAGCGCAGCTATTACTCATGTATCCTCTACAATCAAGACCGAATCTTCCCTCACATGTGTCTTGATTGTGAAGCTATTGTTGGGCTCCCCTGTCTTGAAGAGGCTCTGGACTGTTTTTGGGATGCTGGTCTTCTAGAATTCGTCACTGCCAAAGAGCACTAGAATGAAGAGCTTCTGCTGCAGTTCTATGCTACTCTTCACATTCGTGGCTACAACCAGGATCCGAAGACTTGGATCCTCGAGTGGATGACAGGTGATGTGCACCATGAAGCTAAAGCTCAAGACATCATCGAGCTTACCTCCCTCCACACTCCAAGTGAACTGTATGAGACTGGTTGTCAACTTCACAGAGAAGAACTGCATAGTATATTTCAGCGGCCTGAACCCAATATGAGTCAGATGGTTAGCCTGATGAAGCCATTGCCTCAAGATGCAGAATATCCCAAGGAAATCTTTGTCAAATACCTCGAGTACTTTCCCCGCACAGTCTATCAAATACTGAGGCATACTCCATGGCCAATCAAGGGACATTCTTATGAAGCCAAACTTGAAGGAGCCATGAAGACTTTGGTCTTCTACATTGTCAATGGCATCAGATTCAACTCCTAGGATTTCTTCATCAGACAACTTGCTGCATCTGGTATTGATCTATTTGGTTTGAAGTTCTATGATCCATGGGTAATGCGCCTAATCAAACTCCATTCTTCTGTCAATTATTAGCCCTCAGCATGCAACCATCTTGTCTTTCTGCCTGAGGTTGACTTGTCAGTTGAAGCCATCTACCCCGAGCCTGCCAAGGAGCCTCTATGTCGTCAACCTATTGATCATCACAGCTTCTCACAACCTATAGAAGGAGTTCATGTTCCCAATGTTGCAACTACTGCTTATCCTCTAGCTGGCAATGTGCGCATGCCTCATCATGCAAATACTGAAGCCACTGCCAGTACGATTGGCCAAATGCCTCGGAAGCGTTCTCGTGTACTCAATGACCGCGAACTGCTTGTGGCCCTACATCAGAAGCAGGATAAGCACCACGACTGGCTGAAGCGTCAGATGTAGAGTCTCTTGGTGGATGTCAATCGCATTCACAACTTGGCCACCAAGAACTCATTTGTTGCCCATGAGAATGCACGGCGGTCCTGGAAAAGCCTCACTCTGTTGTGCTTTGAAGACGATCTGTGAGCAGATGGCTTCACCGAGAGCTTCAAGTTTGATTCTAGGCCTCCATCAAATGCAAGCTGGCGCCGCACTCCCTCACTTGAAGACTCATCTTCGGCTGCAACTGTTGTTGCGAATGTTGTCGATGAAGAAGACGATGCCACTTCACCAACCCTGGCTACACTACATCTCGACTCTGCACGACCAAACTCCAACGCCGACCCTACTCCTTCTGAAAACGAGTAGATGCTCTATGTATTCAAACCTTTTTGGTCATTACTGACAAAAGGGGGAGAAGCATATGAGTTGATAGTCTTCAAGCGGGTCCTTATGGGTGGTTGCATTATTTTGCCAAGTTTTACAACTCTCGTCTTTTGATACATTTGGTTCTTCGAGTTGTAACACTTAAACTCGATGGTCGTCTGCTACTTTTTCTGCTACTCTATGTTGCGATGATAAATTCCGCATGAAGTCATTCTGCACACGTCCATTTTCCATTATGCATATCAGTATCTTCATTATCTTTCTACATGCATAATGTATTGTCTTCACACTTTGAGGATGGCCTCCACAAAGCAAAACCTGCCATGTGCATTTGCATTCAAAAGCAAATCGTTTATATGCACATCTTCAGGGGGAGCCCCGTCATATGTATGAAGACAATACTCACAACACTAAACTTTCACATACTTTTATCCCCGTTGAAAACTTCAACCAGTTTGTCGTCAATCAACAAAAAGGGGGAGATTATAAGTGCATCTAGTGCCACCCCTAGTTGGTTTTGGAGTATTAACGACAAACCTGGTTGAGGGACTAATGTGTTTGTGAGAATTGCAGGATAACACAAGTAGTAGTCCCATATTGATTCGGACCCCTAAAAATGTGTGAAGGCATTGAAGACAATGGTGGTCTATGAAGATATTCACATTGAAGACTATGACAAGAGAAGACATCACATGAAGACTATGGAATGCGAAGACATAGTTGTTTTGTAGTTTCCTTTTCTTCCTTGTTCAGTCATAGGAACCACCGTACTGTTAAGTGGGGTTCAAGTGAACAAAGTCAGAGTGACTGAAGTGATGATCAACCAAATCCTAAGTCTTCGAGCAAAGACAATGAGAGAAAATCCTATCCAGAGCTGGATGAGTCAGCTTTACTTGTAGCCCAAGTCAAGCTACTGCATGTGTTTGAAATCTGACCGTTGGACACGTGTTAGTTCCTTAGTGACATAGGGTCATTTTGGACAAATCAGGTCGGGTTGCCTCCTGGCTATAAATAGCCAACCCCCTACACCATAAGTTGGTGGCTGCTCAGATTTAGTGCACGGCTTTTGTCGTTTGAGAGAAACCCACCTCTGTAGCATTTGAGAGAGTAATCCTTGCGAGGACAAAGCCCAAAACACCCAGAGCCAAAGAGTGTTAGGCATCACTGAAGTCTTTCTGTCCGCGTGATCTGAAGACTTATTACACTTGAGGACTGTGAATCCTCCAGCCGGTTAGGCGTCACATTATGAGCATCCACGAGTCATTGTGGATTGCCGGTGAACAAAGTCTATGAAGGTTTGGAAGTCTCCCGTGAAGACTTACCAGAGTGATTGGGCGAGGACTAAGTGTTCTTAGCTCAAGGGGAATAAGGTGAAGACGTGGTCTTCTAAGTTGAATCTCAGCCTCCCTAACCAAACGTACAGTTGTCGCAGCAACTAGAACTGGTCCAACAAATCCCTTGTCCTCTCCAAGCAACTGGTTCTATCCTTCCTCTCTCTCTTTACTTATAGTTTGTCTTCGTGAAGTCTTTGCCCTCTTGCCTAATCTGATTGACTTCACTGTGTGAAGACTGTGTATTGTTTGGCTTCATACTATCTTCAATCCTGATCCATACTACCTAGATGCTGATAGTCTTCGTGCTTTCACTACATTGCTTACTTGACTATGGCCTGTCTAGTGTAGTCTACCTTCCGCTGCATATCAATAGGTTCATTTCTATCGTTTGTCTTCAAAGAACTCATGTTTTGAAGACTTTCATAAAAATCGCCTATTCACCCCCCTTCTAGTTGAATACTAGCACTTCCAATATTCATCAAGCATAGTGCGAGCCATCTCAACAAGAGTCTTGTTCTTGCGCTCCACGACGCCATTCTGCTGAGGAGTGTATGGGGCAAATAACTCATGAGTAATACCAAGTTCATCAAGATAGTCATCAAGACCAGTGTTCTTGAACTCGGTCCCATTGTCACTCCTGATATGCTTGATCTTCATACCGAAATTCGTTGAGGCCCTTGAGGAAAATAGTTTGAAGACTTCCTGTACTTCAGTTTTCACTACAAAAAATACACTTCCGTGATGATACGTGTTTGTCACAGTAGGTCGCGTTTTTTGTCATGCATGTACATCCATGACAAATTTATGACAGAATCAAGATAGTCATACATGTGTTGTCGTAGAAGTGTTACATGACATTACCAAAATTATCATCACGGAAGTGTCCACTTCCATGACGACAAATCGCGCGTCACAGAAGTGCTTTAGTCAAGGGTGACCGACACGTGGCATCCACCGTAACGGAACGTCGTTAAGCTATCGGGTCGGGTTTTGGATCCGATAACCCGTTAACAGACCCGACCAGTGGGGATTTTCCACGTGTAAAATCATCATTGGCTGGCGGAAACACGTGTCGGCTCATCGTTGGGACAGATGGCATCCACTCATTGGACAGAAAGCGCCTATGATACTTCGACACGTGGCACGGCCCAACAAAGGCCCATTCCTGTGAAAAGGCCGACCCGTTTGACTTGGTCAAAAGGTGGCGGGCCGGCCCATTGAAAGCCTATTAACGGCATGTTCGCATATAGCCTATTTTCAGCCCGCTAACCCAAGGCCCTTTACACCCTATCCGAATTGGCCCAATAGCGTCAACTGGGCCATCCAATGTGATTCCAGCCCGTTTTCACTTCTGGCCCATGTATGGCCCATGACGTCTTTCAGCCTATATGAGGCCCTTTGTAACTCTTGTCCTATTAATGGCCCGTGGTGAAACTGGCCCGTAATGAACAGTGTATCACTTTACACCCATTAATGGCCCGTTGTGAAACTGGCCTGTAATAAACAGTGTATCACCTTATACTCATTAACGGCCCGTTATTCCGTTGGGCCATTTCAAGCCCATTTATCTTTCAGCCTTCTCAGAGCCCATTTATTCTTGGGCTCATTTCCAGCATTCGTTTACTTACGGCCCGTTACTGTCGTTTTCTGCTTGTGGGCCAAATTCAGCCCGTGGTTATAGTCGGCCCATTTGTGGTCCATTAATACGTTGGGCCGTTTTCATAGCGTCATCAAATTCGGCCTATTAATGATGGCCCTTTATGGTCGGCCCATGAACGGACGATTCCAACTCTTGCCCGTTTACGGCCATAATGCGGTCTGTTTGGCCCATGTTTTGCCAATCGATCATACAACCCGCATAAGGCCCATTGATGATACGGCCCGCAGAAGGCCCATTTTTTCTACGGCCCGTAGAAGGCCCATTGTTTCTACGGCCCGTAGAAGGCCCACTGTTTCTACGGCCCGTAGGAGGCCCAGTGTCAGTACAGTAAATATTAGCCCATGGTTATTGTGGCCTAGTATTAAAAAATAGGTTATTGCAGCCACTAGCAAACCACGAAAAAAGAACCGCAATGACTACAAGCAAACAAATAAACAAGACAAGGAAATATATAAGCAAGCAACTAATGCTAGGCTATCACGGCTATTACACATATTACATCCACTGGGATCAAAGTTTGCCACCAGTGCAAATATAGGGAACAAAGCAGCATATCATATACACTGGTTGTCAAAGTTGGCGACCAGCGCAAATAAACGCCGCAGCAAAACAAATCCAGAACTGAAACCACTTCAGAAGATCTCAAGAAACAATATCCTGGGTACCCAAAATGCTGGCAAGATGCTTAGCAAGCTTATTAACTTTCTCTTGTTTGGCGCTTAAATCCTCCAGCGCTTGTTGTTGCACCAGGAAATATGCATCTGAATTCTGCAGGGACTTCCTCAGTCCTTCAGCTTCCTCTCGCAGCACATCTGATCGATGTCTTTCAACTTGAAGTTGAGACTCAAGAAGACGAACTGATTCAGGCAGCGAGTTCGAAGAGTTTGTGCCAGCAGTAGTGGCCCGTAACTCGAACACTACATCAAGACATGACTTTTGGGTTCCCTCACTGTCGTCAAGATACTCCCTCCGTTCCTAAATATAAGGTGTATTATTTTTTCAAAAAGTCAAACTTCTCTAACTTTGACCAAGTTTGTAGACTAAAATATCAATGTCTAGAATACCAAATCATTATCACTAGATTCACCATGAAATATATTTCTATATTTTAAATATTCAATATTGTAAACCTTTATAGATTTTGCTATAAAGTTGGTCAAACATAGACAATGGTTGACTTTTTGAAAAACTAATACACCTTACATTAAGGAACGGAGGGAGTAGTTTTTATCGGCTTTCTTGGAGACCAACAGGGATGTCTCACTATCTTGAACCTTATCTGCATTACTTCCTTTACCATTGGATAACGCGGTACTGTTCTCCAATATTTTGTCCGCATTCTAAAAGAGAAACAAGCAGACACATCACATGTTTACCATGTTGTATATGAAAATCATTTTGGTAAATGAGTTCAGTAGTAAAGTGGACAAGATAACAGCAAGAAACAAACATATATCTATGTACCATGGTCACTTTATGGTCTATATCATTCTAGTTTTTGTTGCCAAATCAAGATAGAGACATAGTTCAAATAATATTTGTTCAAGACAAAGCAGAATAGACAGAATATAAGTGTGGGAAACTATAGAGCAATAACAACACTTGTAATGTGCATGACATGAGAACATAACTGTTTATTCAATTAAAACTGAAATCAACATAGAGCAGGTTACAACAGCAAACCAGTTAAAGAAATAGGTTTAAAACATACCTGTTGCACCATTGGAGTTTCAATTCCATCCTTCAAATTTGAAAATAGTTGGTATGAGTAAATACAGTAATGCAAGGGCAAAGGAGTATGAACCATAGCTACAGAACCTGACCTGAGAACAAATCTTCTTCTCCTTTAAGCGTTGAGTTGGGATTCGGAGTGGTGGTCCTCGTGCTTTAGGCACTGCAGTTCCCTTACTAACTGCTCGTGTTTGGGTGCTCTGTGGTGGAGACGGTGATGTGTCAACTGGAACTGGGTTACTATCTGCCGGGGTTGGGGTTAGAAGGGGTGTAGCTGGTTCTCTGTCCAACTGGGTAGGGGTACAATCTGTGAGAGTCTGGGTTATGTGTGGTGGATCTGGTCCTTGGGCAAGTACAACCGTGGTTCTATCTACATCAACTGGTAGCACTATCTTTTCGGAAGACTGTGTTGTTACTCCCTTAGATACTGCCATCACCCTCTCCAATTAAAATGGCTGATAAACAAGAAAAGTAATTGAAAGTATAGACATTGTATGATAGACAGGTGCAATGGATAGTGGGGAATAAAAGAGGGCATGAAATAATTCATATTTATGTTGTCTAACCAAACAGGATAGCCTGACACAATTTCACATATGTGATGGCTAACTAAACAGGATAGCATGACACAAATTCACATTATGATGGCTAACTAAAAAAGATGGAAAGACATAGTTCAAAATATGAGACTATGTAAACAGCATGACATGATATAACTATATAATGTGTTTATTAAATAGGTTGGCATGCCATAATTCACATACATTCACGGATAGAGTGCCATAATTCAAAATATGATGACTGTAAACACTAAACAGGATGAGATGATATAACTATATGGTGTCTTTATTAAATGTGTTGTCATGCCATAATTCAGATAGATGATGTGTATGTACTATGTAAACATGATGGCATGATATAATTCAAATATATGATTTATATAGTAAGCAAGTAAGTAGATGGCAATCCATATATGATGTAAAAACTAAGCAATGCAAGACAACATGCATGACATGGGTAATATAACCCTACCAAGTTTGAGCATGGACCTCAGGGGGGAGATAGGACTGGTCATCAGTCTCTGAATCCTCCTCTGAGGAGCTCTCTGTAACCAGCAAGATGTCTGCTTCAGCAGGTAGCATTGTCTGCTCTGAGTACCTTGTTTTCACTCCAGATACTTCCATCACCGCTTCAAATGGCTGATGCACAGGAAGAGTAGTTGAATATACAAACATTGTCGACAAATGGAACACGTAATACAAAAAAATGATAGCATGATATAATTCACATACATGATGATTGGCTAAACAGCATGGCATTGCATAATTCACATATATAATGCCTTTGCAACAAGATAGCATTGTATAATTCACATATATAATGTCTTGCAACAAGATGGCAATGCATAATTCACATATATGGTAATTAGACACTGAATAGGTGGCATTCACACAAAGCATGTCTAAACTAATCAAATGACATAGCAATCCGAGACACCATACGCACGATATGAGCAACATAACCCTGCCAAGTTAGAGCATACACCTCGGGGGGGAATAGGACTGGTCATCTGTCTCTGAATCCTCCTCTGAGGAGCTATCCATAACCAGCGAGATATGCGCTTTGTCAGATAGCATAGTCTACTCTGAAAACCTTATTTTCACTCCAGAATTTGCCATCACCGTGTCAAATGGCTGATGCACACGAAGAGGAGTTGAATGTACTAACATTGTTGACAAATGTAATATGTAACGAAAAAAAGGATGGCCTGATATAATTTACATATAAGATGACTGGCTAAGTAGAATGGCATTGCAAAATTCACATATATGGTGCCTGGCTAAACAAGATGGCGTTGCATAATTCACATAAATGATGAATAAACTAAACAGATGGCATTCGCACAAAGGATGTCTAAACTAAGCAGATGACATATTTGATGTATAAAGTAAGCAATGCAAGACACCGTATGCATGATATAACCAACATCAGCATGCAAGTTAGAGCGAAGACCTCAGGGGGTAAATAGGAATTGTCTTCTCCTTCTGAATCCCCCTCAGAACAGATATCTTTCTCTCGATTACAATCCGAAATGCATGGAGGGGGCTGCCTTTGCACCTACCATGGAGCGACGTCTGCATGAAATTTTATTGCTACGCAAGGCTCGTCTCTTTTGCTCTACATGTTCAGTTCCATTGTTTACAATAATTGTCATGCATAGGAATAAAACATAGTGAGATTATGTAAGGAGTGCATGCAGAAATCCAGAGTGATGGTAGCAACCTATGGATAGACCCAAAACCAATAATAGCAGGCAGATAATGGCTTCAGTTAAAAAATACAGATAATGGCTTCTTTACTGTTTGTTTCCCACCCAACATGAAACTCATAGTAGACATCGGAGATTAACCAGGTAGTAGATAGATACTATTGATTCTGGCCCCGATATGTACCCCACAACCATTTAAAAACTCAAGTTTGACCATTAGTTTGGAGCTGACTCAGAGTCTAATCGGTGAACAGGACGATAAAGTAGCATGTAATATTAAGCGATGCATAACGTAAGCAGGCACAAAAGAGTGCGACCTCTCTTGCAGACCCGTGTAGTCCTCGAGGTCATCTGCTCGGTTGATGATGGTAATGCAGTTTTCATGGCTGCCGGCGGCGGGGAAGAAGATCTGAGGCGGCGAAAGACAGTCTGGAGGCCGGATCCCTGCTGTACTAGACCCTTTTGTCATTGGAGCAGCTGAGCTGGGGTGGACAACGGCACAGCAGGAGCGGGACAAACCACGCAAGGTTTTCTTTGACAACTATCTGTAAGAGAAGTAATTCTGTAAGGGCTCGTTTGAGTTGGAGGATTCCAACAATGCAGGGATAGGAAATAGACAATAATAGGATAGGAATGCATGTGCAAAACAGAGAATTTAAAAACACATGATTTCTGCCAATCTGGGTGTTTGATTCACAACAATTGGAAGATCACAGGATGCAAAGAAGCATGGTGAAATTAAGTCAAACCACAAGAAAATGTACGGTTATAATGCTATTACGCAACTATATCTTAGTCTTGTGCTTCATGAATAGGAATTTGAAAAGGAAGAGAAGTGAAAATTAAAATTCCTATGTTTTTTCTTTCAAGGAGACACTAAAGGAACAAATCTGTGTGCTCGGTGGACAATATATATAACATGTAGAGTAAAAAAAGAGATGCAACAAGTGTACAACCTCTTTGGCGAAGCCATGTCGATCTCAGCGTGATTGGATTATCCGGTGAGGATGCTCCGGCTGACTTTGCTGTCGGAGGAGGCGAAGAAGATCTTAGGCGTCTGGAGATGGAGCCCGAGGTACTGCTCCGCTGTGATGGAGGGTTTCGTCGTTGGAGCAGCTCCGGTGAGTTGTACGACGACGAGGCTGAAGCAGTACAAGAGAGACAACGAACAATGTTAACCTGAGTGGAATTCTAATAGCATCTCCAATACATGATGTAAAATACATAACCACAAAGTGCTAGATGTAAAATACATCAGCCGCTCATCTCTGAACTTAACTGTCGAAACTGAATTTAACTGTCGAAACTGAACTTAACTATCGATACTGAACTTAGCTGTCGAAACTGAACTTAACTATCAAAACTGAATTTTGCTGTCGAAACTGAATTTTGCTGTCGAAACTGAACGCACTAGCAAGGTGAGGCTACACGTCGGTCGACTGACTTTTTCATCTCTGGTTAGTCGATTTTGCAGCCGTTGGATACAAAATCAAGGGCATGCGGTTCATCTTCAACCTCCACCCCCCTGAGCCGCCAGCCACCATCGACCAAACAGCAGCCGCCTGTGGCCGGCGGTGCGCCGCCCCGCCCGCCCCGAAAACACTCCCCACCGCCGGTCCACCGCCGCCCCGGCCATCCC
>NC_041389.1:531800794-531803625 GCF_002162155.2 Triticum dicoccoides | reverse complement strand
GAGCCCCCTCCCCGCTGCGGCTGGTTCTTCCTTCACCCCAGTGAGCCCCCCCCTGAAAATCGACTGACCCAAAAGTCGATTCAGTCCACTGAAGTGTAGCTAAATCGGAGCAGCATTGCAAGCAAGAGCAAGAGCGAGAGCAGCAACGCGAGCAAGAGCAATAGCAATAGCAAGAGTAGACCAGGCAGGGGACTGAGAGCAAGAGCAGAGCAGCAGCATGAGCGAGAGCTAAAGCAGCAGCAGCTCCTACTGATGTGGACATCGCTGCCGAGGGAGCGACATCGTGGAGGAAGTGGTCGGCCATGCCGCCGTGCATGGAGTCGTGCCGTGTCGGCTCGGGACCGAGCGCCGGCAGCACCGTGAGATCGAATCAAGAAGAAAATGCGGCGATTAGTGTACAACCTCTTTGGTGGCGCCGATTAGGCCGCAGCTTCATCCGAGGAAACGAAGATGATGATGCTCTTCCGATGGTGCAGGTGAAGACGGCAGTGTGGGAATGGAGGTGGCACGAAAGACGAGGGGAACATCGGGGCAGCGCCTTGGAGGTGGAGGACGGGGTGGCTGAACCGGCGGGACCACGAGATTGACGACGGATCCTCATCCGGTACGGTGGATGAGGGACGTCAAGGTGTTGCTGTGGACGACGTCGTCGGGGAAGAGGCTCCGGCTGGGTGGCAGACGGAGCAGGGTGTGGGGCTTCGTCGCGGGTTTTCGCGGCCTCGGTGTACGAATGGGTGGGCGGATGGGATGGCAGTGGGGAACCATGGCTTAGGGACGCGCTTGTCCAAAATGTGGGGTAAGTTACGAAAGTACCCCCACCGATTTGAGGCGCTTCTTTCGGTTCGGGGGTACCACGGGCATTTTGCGTGTTGGGATTTCACAGGAGGTGGGAGTTTTCGCGCGCGTTGTAATTTCGGAATAGCAAGGCGCGGGTTGAGATGGAGGGAGTTGTCGGAGCACGACGAGACAAAGATATATCTTAAATATTTCGTACTAACAAGGCGCGGGTTGAAATTTCCGGACAAGCCTAACGTGTACTATACCAAATCAATGCGCACTACAAATGTCACTCAAAACTTTGAATTCATGTTATGTTCAATTAAAATATTCCGCTACTGTATAATGCATGCAACCTACTACTCAAATGAATGTTTTAGTGCATTCCAAACGTATATACTACCACTTCAATATGAACTAAATTTGAATTCGTTTCTCTATTTGAATAAGATCTACAGTAATGATTGTTGTGAAGTTAAATCATTTGAATTTGTTTCTCTGTTTTAATAAGATCTACAGTCATCATTATTGTGAAGTTAAACCATCGTTTGTGTATTATCTTCACAGCACACCACATGATTAGTCTCGAGTTACATATGAACTATGTGTACTATATGAACTCGAACTCGATTTTTTGAATCCACTTTATTTTGATTTCAAAGCACACTACATTTGTAGCTCTAGCTAGATCTTCATAATCTAAACCATGTCTCATATGTATAATGTGTTTATCACATTATGTGCCCCGCCCCCTACGCCTACAAGTATTTAGATGTGAGTTGCAAACACCACACATTACCACAAATTCAAATAAAATGTGAGAATGTTCGATATATAGTATTGTTTAGATTGTTCGATATTTAGTTGTAAGCTGCAAACGCCACACATTATCACAAATTCAAATAAAATGTGAGATTGTTTGATGTATAGTATGGTTTAGACTGTTCGGCATTTAGCTGTGAGTTGCAAACGCCATGCATTATCACATTATGGTATAACATGTGCACAGCATGTGTATCACCGCTATATTCATGCATGCATATGTTTAAAACACTATGATCTCCTATTCAAATATATGAATCCCCTTTCATATCAAATTATGATCTTTGTTAGTCTCTTACACCCACACTATCCTCTAACCTTTGTAGCTACCACTAACTTTCTCTCGTGCATGCACACGCCCTCCTCGCCCTCCCCCTCCCTCAGCATTTTATCCACCGGGCACATTCATTTTTTTCTTTAGGTCGTTCTCCCAGAGTCTCCACAACTCCTTTCCGACACACACCGATCGATAAACCTCTCCAGCAATGCCTGCCTACAACATACACACACACCTTCAATCTCCTCCTTTATGTGTCCTTGCCTCGTGTCTCTCATACGGTCACACACACGTGTAAACTCTCGCCCCTCTTTTCATCGATATCACAACCGCACACTCCTCCCCATATCTAGCTAGTAGCCGGGCCTCTCGCACCACCTCCTAGCTCCATTATCTCTGTCTATCCATCTCGCTGGGCCTTATTTGCCTCTAACAAATGGACGTACACCGACCGATCTCTCGCTATACATATAGCTAGCTAGGTCCTTATAACTCATTTTTACCCACGCGTCAATTGATCTACCTCATTAGTTGTGTCTCTCCCTTCCTCCGACAAACAACAATTGATCTACCGATCTAGTTAGATTTGCTTACCAAACACATGGTTCCCCTTCATCATCCATGGATGCGTCCCGACAGATCTATCGCGCACATGCACACACAGAAACACATCCCCATTCTTATTGATAACATTGCAGTTCCACCCTCAGTTTGTCTAGTAGGCCTCTCCCACCATCTTCGAGAAGCAACTCCATCACCCATCCAGCACTCTACCCCTCTCCCTCCCTCTCTCTCTCTCTCCTCTCTCTCTCTCTCTCTATCCCATCATATTTCCCGTCCTTCAGTTATGTATGGATGTCGACCGATCTCCCTCAAGACATAGCTGGGTCTCTCCTTCTCAACACATACGAGTCGTTCTACCTCTATAGTTAGGCCTCTGCCTACCCCTCCCCCC
>NC_041389.1:531768619-531800382 GCF_002162155.2 Triticum dicoccoides | reverse complement strand
ATGTCTCCCTACCACACATAAACTTGACATGTGCCCTCTAACATTCCGGTAGGCCAATTGCCCTATATCTTTGACTTGCACACACACACAATTTCGATGGCTCTCTTCATCGATCTCGCACCCACCCACTTGATCCTCTCTTCGACTCTATCGATAGCTATGACCCCTCCCTCTCTTCTTGTGGATTGCCCGACCCTCTATATATGATATGGATAGGCCTCCATTTCACACACATTGCAGGCAAAATTTTGTTTGAGATGTCATCAACACGTATTCCCACAAATAATTCACGAAATCAACCCCCACCCCACCCCGACCCCAAAACAAAAAACACTCACGAACGCGGTTTGTATCTCTCACACACACCCACGTAGGTGGGGGACATGCACGAAGAGAAGAGGTGCATGCACGGCGCACGTACTCCCCTCTCTTTCCCAACCACGCCCGCGCGGGTACACGGTGGAGCTCATTTTTGTACGAAAAAGGCAGCCCACGTGGTAATTTGGCACGTGTACTGGTTGTCCACTTGGTGGAGGGAGGATCGTCTACCACGGGTGAACAAACAAATTGCGACTTGACGCGTTATGTTAAATTAAAAAAAGAGGCAAACCATGTGGGGCCTACCTTAGAGGCAAGGCTCTATACACTGGAGTAATTTTGATGTATCCCATCAACTCGCAGAACGAGGAGAAGCTTGCTTAGTACGCTGTCTCCCCCGCCCACGGGCGCGGTGGCTCGCGGGATGAGGTGAAGATTGCTCAGCCTTATGCCCGCTCCCTCGCCCATGCGCGCGGTGGCTCGCAGGACGAGGAGAAAAATTTACTACTCCCTTCGTTTACTCCTCGTCCCTACTAATACCTTGGTTATAGAGATTATATCATATTGTTTGGAATATATATGTCCTTTAGTAGATTTCAATATGAACTACTAGTACATACTCCAAACACTGATGTATATAGACGTATTTTAGAGTGTAGATTCACTCATTTTGCTCCGTATGTAGCACTCTCCCTCGCCCCTCGACTCTCGCCCACGTGGTGGACGTGCAGCAATTCATTCGGTCTCATATAGCCAGAACGAGATATACTGCACTACCATTATTGCTTGACTTCCCGAAGAGGCGAAGAGCCAATCGCAAGGTTAATATTTTGGAGATGCCAAGCGCAAGGTTATAGGAGAACGAGTAGTAGGTGCCGCGTCATTTATAAATAAAGTTTTTTTTCTTCAGTGGCACGTACGCAATATGATAGGTTCATATGGAGAGAAAAGGAAACCGCTCCACTATATACATAGTCAGGACGGGCCAGCCTACACGGTTGCTTGTTGGGGTTGCTCTCTTCACACTCTCTCGCACAAAACGACTGTGGCCACATCTCTAACATCCCGGCGGGTCATGTCCACTGGGGGAAGGGGTGGATGCTTAGTGTAGTTGCGGTCGCCGTCGCCGACGGCGAAAACCCACTATCGGCATGTCCCGATCAGGGGTCCCCACCGTTCTCTCTCACAAAGCCGGTGAGGTTGCCTTCGTCCCTTGCTCACTGCCGCGACGTGGGCAGTTGCCGCCTCCCACCGCCCTCCTCAAGGTTGAGCTACGTCCCTCAGGTACAACTCCCTTTACAGCCGGCTTGCACCACTGCTCCAGCTGCCCACATCAATCCATGTGGATATTTCTCTACTTCTTTGCCCTGCACATACCTCTACTGGCTTCTACGTACTGATTTGTGAATCAACTAGTCCCAGTAATCTTATTATAATCATGCTTCTTCAATTTCTTTGCCACAGGGATGCTCATCTCGATTTTGGTGAAACTGCACAAAATGATCGGATGGTCATAGCATTGCAAACTTCATTTCTTGGGTAGCTCCAATGTTGCCAGCAAATTTAAGCCTGGTTAGGGTTTACGGTTAAAGGGCTAGGGACTGCATGGATCGATTTTTTTCTTTAGCTATCTCTGTTCCAAAATAAGTGTCAACTTTAGTAGTAGTACAACTTTGTACTAAAGTTTGCATAAAGTTGAGACACTTATTTTGGAACGGAGGGAGTACATATTGGCTATGATTTGTCAATCATTGAGATGCAATAGCATGCATGTTAGTCTCCTTTGTATTTGATGAAATGTTGCAATGGGCAACCTTGGACGCAAGATACATGTACCAGAAGCTGGAAGCTTCATAGCATTGTACAAATTTATCTCGCTGATAAATTACAGTACGTACTATACTAGTACTTCCTCCATTCCTAAATATAAGTCTTTGTAGAGATTTCACCATGAACCACATGCGAATGTATATAGATGCATTTTAAGTGTAGATTCATTCATTTTGTTCCGTATGTAGTTCACCTAGTGGAATCTCTACAAAGACTTATCTACTAGTAATAGCTAGCCCCCACTACTAGGAATTCTCTATCCTCTCCTTGAGCCACATCATCAAAATTAATGTAGTCGTTAGATGAACTAAATCAGTCCATAATAGCCGTCTGATCTAGACGTTGAGAGGCTCCGCACTAAGCCACATGCAAGCATGTAGAAATGCCATGGCATGCATGTGAGTGGGTTTTAAATCACATCAACATGTCTACATGCAAGCATGCACCGGTAGCATGCATGTAAGTGAGCTTTTAAGTCCCATTAACATGTCAAAAAGAAAAATATAATCCCATTATGCAGTAGGAGTTGGCTAATCTTTTTTCCTTACGTGGGATGATCCAAATGATGATGGGAATTTATTTAGTTTGGCTACCACATTTGTCATGCGGTTATAGAGTTTTTTTTTTAGTTTTATGAAATCGATAATTTTGCACAGAGAGATATATGGCTGTTCCGCGGCAACGCGCGGGGACTCATCTAGTAATATTTAGGAACGGAGGGAGTACTATGTAAAGAGTTAGGTGTCGCACGATGTCCAGAAAATATGGTGATAGTGTGAGGTGGGCCATGTAATCACTGAGCCTGCGTGTTTTCACTGCTCTTGCACTCATGCACTGTAAGAATGGAGAAAATTGTAATCTAGTAGTACCTCCTTTTGCCAAAAGCGTGAGACATCCAGCAGTCCTACCACCTCAGTAATAAAGACCAATGAGTCGTCAAATCACATAGACCCGGCAATAAGTTGGACGAATGAAGCAACCATTGTCGATGTCAAAACCGGTGGATCTCGAGTAGGGGGTCCCGAACTGTGCGTCTAAGGCTAATGGTAACAGGAGGCTGGGGACACGATGTTTACCCAGGTTCGGGCCCTCTCCATGGAGGTAATACCCTACTTCCTGCTTGATTGATCTTGATGATATGAGTATTACAAGAGTTGATCTACCACGAGATCAGGGAGGCTAAACCCTAGAACCCGGCCTATGGTATGATTGTTGAGATCCGTCCTACGAACTAAACCCTCCGGTTTATATAGACACCGGAGGGGGCTAGGGTTACACAGAGTTGGTTTACAGAGAAGGAGATCTACATCCGAATTTCCAAGCTTGCCTTCCACGCCAAGGAGAGTCCCATCCGGACACGGGACGAAGTCTTCTATCTTGTATCTTCATAGTCCAACAGTCCGGCCAAAGTATATAGTCCGACAGTCCGGATACCCCCTTATCCAGGACTCCCTCAGTAGCCCCTGAACCAGGCTTCAATGACGATGAGTCCGGCGCGTAGATTGTCTTCAGCATTGTGAGGCGGGTTCCATCTCCGAATACTCCAAGATAAATTCCGAACACAAGGACCGTGTCCGGCTCTACAAGATAACATTCCATATACCACCGTAGAGAGAATAATAATAATCCACGAATCTAATTTGCCGACAATTCTTCGAAGAGCGACATCACACCACGGTCCGGTTTTTATTCGAACCGTTCCTACAACTTGCTAACGCACACACCACGAGGCGGTTTCCTTGGCACGTCATGTCAGAGTAGAGATCGTGTTCCCCTTATTGCGGGATTCTCATCAATACGGGTATGGGTAATCCAACCGTGCCTGTTGGCATGACCCCGCGCTTTTAGGCAAGTCCCGAACGACCGCGTTAGGGGACGCTTGATATTCTTCCCCCTTTATAAAGGATCCGAGGCCTATCCCTCTGTCTCCACACTCGCACATCTTGCACCTTGAGTCCCAACACCTAAAGTCCGAGCTTAAGCACCCCGGATCTTCGATCATGTCCGAATCTAGCCATCAAGGCTGTTGGATGGCTTCCTCTGTCATAAAGGAGGATATTGCAAAGCTTAGGGAGGTTGGGTATTTGACCGCCGATGTCAAGCACAGGCTTCCTGCTCCCGAATACGTTATCCCCACTCCCGCGACCAACGAGAGCGTCGTATTTGTCTCCCACTTCCTCCGGGGCTTAGGTCTTACTCTTGATCCCTTCGTGAGGGGGCTCATGCACTACTACAGGCTAGATTTCCACGATCTAGCTCCGGATTCCATCCTCCACATCTCGTCATTTATCGTTGTGTGTGAAGCCTTCCTTCACGTTACCCCCCACTTCGGCTTATGGCTCAAGACTTTCGATGTGAAGCTGAAGATAACTAAGGAGCGACACGCAGAGTGCGGAGGTGCCATAATAAGCAGGAACGCTGATGCCCCGTGGCCCGAAGGCTCCTTCCCGGAGGTATCTGATTTATGGCAACGGAGGTGGTTCTATGTCACAGCTCCCCGAGGCTCAAAGTGGGCGGCCGCGCCTGCCTTCCGCTCGGGCCCTCCCCCTCAACTGGCATCGTGGGCCAACGTGGGACTAAACTGGGGGCCTGTGAACGATGTACCAATGCTACAAAGCCGCATTCGGGAGCTCCTCGAGAGGGACATTAGTCTCGTCAAAATAATCCAAGTAATGCTAGTCCGGTGGATCCTGCCGTGCAAACGCCGGCCTCTCCGGATGTGGGAATTCAATCCAGAAGGTCCGCGGAACATTCAGCACTTCTTCGGCATGACGCCCGAAGGGATGTATAAGTTGTTCTTCGGACCACGAATAAAGTGTCTGGACACCATCGAGGATGCGGGCTTGAGCTGCAATCGCCTCGGTACCCAAGTAAGTAACCCTATAACCGAACACCTTGCTTATATTTGTCATGGCATTGATCTGAACACTGTTTGCAACCAGGATTGGCTTAGTAAGGCGGAGAGGATCAGGTGTCCGGCCCCTCTTCCTGAAGGTTCGCCTGGCCCAGCAATGGCCAGGATTCTTGAATGGACACTAAGTCGGGTGCCACCAGAGAGAGCTGAAGGGGAGAGCGGGGAGGCCAAGAATGGGCCTCACGCATTGCGCATCCGAACCGGGGGAATAAGCGCCTCCACGGAGGACAAGAATCGGGGAGGCGATTCTGAGGTTTCCTCCCCCCGCGGGAAGAAGAGGGCTGCCTCCGAAGATTTGGAGACGGGGGGGCCTAAACAAGGGAAAAGAATTTCGCCAAAGGGCCCTGCCCCGAAGGGCGTCCTCACCGCACAGTGCCCGCCAACAGGCCAGCCCTCCACCGAGCTGTAAGTTTAATTAAGCAAAGATCTTATTGCTTTTTCCTCTGTGAGTAATAACCAGGACCTGTTTTTGTAGTCCGGCCAGCAGTCCATCTCAACAGGGGGGATCTTCTTCCGGAGATGATGGAGAGTGAAACCCCACCAGCCTCTCCGCCCCGTGAGGCGGGCGACCCTGAGGTATCGTCACAGAGGAGTCCGGATCCAATGGGGCCGGAAGCTAACACTTCTGCCACCCTGAGCCCAGCGCATTCGGCTCCCATGGCGGACAACGAAAAGGGTTCGGGAGAGTCCGGAGTCCGGCCGAACGCGCTTACGGGCCTCCTGGAGTCAGCTGATCTCTTGGAGGGTCATCGTACCCTAATGGGTACGGTGTTGGAGAAAATCTCCTCTGCCACAAGCGGTTTAAACGAAGCTTTTAAGAGCCTGCTCAAAGGCTTTGAGGTAAGCCGCAATTTTTAGTTGAACCGCACGCGATACATGTGCTCTGTATAGATAGTAGCCCCTGAGACTGCGGATGCCAGCCCATGGCGGCAAATGGAGGATCACACTCCCAGATAATTATCACACTTGTATTGATGTGCAGGTTGCTAAGGGTTTGGCAATAGACCAGGCCGCTGAATGCGCCGAATTGAGGCGGCAGTTGACGTTGTGGAGGCTGACGTCACGCTTGTGAACAAGCGATTCGAGGAGTCACAGAGCATGCTTTCCTATATCCACATCTACTTCTGCAATAAGGTTTGAAATACTAATGTGGTGTGATGTAGTTGCAGGCGGAGCTGCTGCCGTTGAGGCCCTGAGGGCGGAGCTTGCTCTAGCCAAGGAACAAGCCCGGATTAGCAATGCGGCTGCTCTAAAGGTAGCCGAAGAATTAAGAGCTGAACATGCCGCTCGTCTCCGAAGCGAGGAGAATATAGCCGAGATGGCTGTGGAGCTGAGGGCCGCCGCCGTCCGGTATGAGGTTCTCGAAAAGGAGAATCAAACAAAGGCAGCCGACCTGAAGAAGGCGATGGATTCGGCTAAAGAGATGCGCTCTCAGATTAGAGACGCACGGGAGGAACTCTGACAAGCTAGAGAAATCACGGCCGGAAGTCCTTATGTGTTGCGGATGAAATTTTTAGATCCAAAGTATGCTCTGTTGGATAAGCTATGGAGCGCCGCAGATGAGTATGTGGACTTGGCGAAGAGTGCGGCTGATGCGACCAAGTTATTCGAGGATCATGAGGATAACAAAATGGAGAAACTGTTCTGGTCGCAATTTAGTGCTCCAGCGCGCTCCTTGCCCTTGAGTGAGAAGATGGCCGCCATAGCCGAGCTCCATAGGCTATCCGGCCTTGCAATGAGGTATGTAATAGACCATCTGTGGCTGAAGGAGCTGAAGCCGGACAATTACTTTGGTTTGGTGCAATGATTATTTGGCGCCAGAGCGCAGATTGATGCCATGAAGAGATCGGCGTGCATAGAGGGTGCGCGGATGGCTTTTGCCCGCGTGAAGACGTACTGGGCAAATATGGAGGCCACCCGCATTGCAACCTGGGGTCCGGCCGGAAGCCAAGACCCAGTTGAGCACTACTTTGAGCAGGTCATAGAAGGTGCCCGTAGAATAGAGTCTCAGTGTTTGAACAATGTCATGTTTGAATGACGAACTTATTGGTTATGAACAATTATGTGTTTAATTATGGAGGCTGTGTTTTATACTTTTGCCTGAAAGTATTATAATGTCTCATGTATGGCTGTTTATGTATTCATATAGCGTGAAAGTTAGCAGTCGTTGGCTTTAGCCCCCACACATAATGCGGGGGTGTTCGAGAAGATAGGCAGAAACACACTTGATCCAACGTCTTGGTCCATTAAGGAGGTGATCGCACATCGAACCAGGCAACAGGACTATATACCTGTAACACTTTCGCTTAGCCATAGGAGTTGAAAGGTGGGGCTACTATATAGCCCCTGGTACTTCCGCGTGCATCCGGATACGATGCACGTACTTGACCGGTAGACCGGTACTTCGTTAATGCGGAGGAATCCTATAGATTCCGATGAGTCCTCGAGTGGTTGACCAGTCTCTCGCTATATCATGGCAGTCAGTTTTCGGCTTTCTCTGCTGAGGTGCTCATCCAGAATAACCAGGGCACAATCGCAGTAGTTCTCCTTTGGCCGCCTTAGCCGATAGAATGGAACGTAAGGCAGCAAACCCAGGAGCCGGGCTAACCCAACATTTGACCAAGGACATGATTCGAAGCTGATGCATATAAGGCCAAACTCGTGACGCCGAACACTCCCGAAGGTATTCGGACTTTATAAAATATATTGGGCTAAATAATGCCCTTGACCCTGTGATTCCAGGTACGCGCATTGATCTGTCGTGGCAAAAAAAAGCCTAAAACGCCAGTGTCCCGTACAGGTGTATGAAATACCCATGGGAAGTTGAGCAACAAGAGACAGTAAAGAAGGTTTACGCAGGGGCTTAATCTAAAGAGAAACCTGTGGGCGGGGCCATGCTACACGTCTGCGCCTGTGTCTCCGTTGTGCTGTATCCTGGAAGGGTGTCACACTTGTAGTGTCTATATGAACGAAAAGGAAAAACATGCGAAAAGTTAGTTATGCTCGAGAAGTGTTCGAGATCCGGCCTGTTAACGAGGCAAGCCGGATTGTGGGCTTGTGTTACATGTTTGCAGCCCCTCGTGTTATTTATGGGGACACATGTACAGCCCCTGGCTCAGGTTTATCCGAGCCATTGTGAAAGATGGTGTATTGGACTCATCTAACCGTGGTCGTGGTCTTGAGGACCGGTCATGCGTTCCGGTGGGAGAGGCCGCCTAGAGTCCGACAGCGGGAACTACCGCATACCGTTCTATGTTTCTGCTAACCGTGATGACGCCGCATGGACCGGGCATCTTGAGTTTAAGGCAGGCGTAGTTCGGTATTGCGTTAAAGCAAATGAAGGCCGGTCTTCCGAGCAATGCATGATAATCGCTGCTGAAGGGAGCGATGTTGAAGAGTAAGTTCTCGCATCTGAAATTGTCGGGAGAACCGAATGTTACTTCTAACGCGAGGGATCCCTAACAATGGGCCATGATGCCTGGAAGTACTCCATTGAAGGTGGCGTTATTTTGATTTATTCTGGATGGGTCTATCCCCATCCTGCGGATGGTGTCTTGATATATCAAATTAAGACTACTGTCGCCATCCATTAGGACACGAGTGAGATGGTATCCATCGATTATTGGGTCGAGCACCAAGGCAACCGATCCTCCGTGCCGGATACTGGCCAGGTAGTCCCTGTGATCAAAATTTATCGGGCAAGTTGCCCAGGGATTAAATTGGGGGGCTACGAACTCTGCGTGAGTTGCATGTACCATGTTTACCGTTTTGACTTCCCGTGGGAATTGTTTATGGCCCCTGGTGTTCGGCTGGCGAGGCTCATCCTCGTCTTCGCTTGGTGTTTTCCTTCCCTTGTGCTCGGCGTTTAACTTGCCGGCCTGCTTGAAGACCCAACATTCTCTATGGGTATGATTTGTAGGTTTGTCGGAAGTGCCATGGATTTGGCACAATCTGTCTAGGACTTTGTTCAGGCTGGATGGTTCCTCTTTACTGCCGTTAAATGGATTTTTTTCCTTGATCAGGTCGAGAGCCCCTGAATCCGGTGTTGACCGCTGTGTTGCCGGAGTGTCGTTATTCCGACGTTTGTTCTTGGTGTGTCGTGGCTTCCCATTGCCATCTCAGATTTCGGATGTGCCTGGGTCGTTGGTGCCTTTACAGGCCAACCAGCTGTCCTCGCCCGCACAAAATCGGGCCATGAGGCTTGTTAAGGCTACCATCGTTCTCGGCTTTTCTTGGCCGAGGTGTCTGGCAAGCCACTCGTCTCGGATACTGTGTTTGAAGGCCGCTAAGGCTTCGGCGTCCGGATAGTCGACAATTTGATTTTTCTTAGTGAGGAATCTGTTCCAAAGTTTGTGGGCTGACTCTCTAGGCTGCTATATTATGTGACTTAAATCGTCCGCATCTGGAGGCCGGACATAGGTCCCTTGAAAGTTGGCCCTGAAAGCATCATCAAGTTCCTGCCAACTTCCAATTGAGTTTTCGGGGAGGCTTTTCAGCCAATGACGAGCTGGTCCTTTTAACTTGAGGGGGAGGTATTTGATGGTGTGGAGGTCGTTCCCACGAGCCATGTGTATGTGAAGGATAAAATCTTCAATCCAGACCCTGGGGTTCGTCGTTCCGTCGTATGACTCTATATTCACGGGTTTGAATCCCTGTGGAAATTCATGATCCAGCACCTCATCCGTGAAGCACAGGGGGTGCACAGCCCCTCTATATCTGGCCATCTCGTGGCCTGCTGCCGGCTGTTGTTGCTCCCGGTGTTGATTCTGGACTGGTATTCGATTAGCATGATCATTGTGGTGACCATAATCCCGCGTTGGAGCCTGTCCTCTCGACCCGTAGATGGACCTGGCCGCACTGGCCTTTTTCTCCAGGAGCTCTCGTAAATCATGGGCGGTATCAGTGGCTGCTCTATCATGGCCATGAGTTGGTTGGTCCGGCTGAGTAGCCGTATTGTTTTTGGGCCGAACGGGTGCTGCGGCTTCATTGTCAAATTTGGGTAGCAGTTTGTGCTTTGGGTAGCTCTTTGTGTGGCGATTATCGCCATGTTTTCCTTCGGTGTCCAGCACCTTATTCCATCGTTGGTTGAGCGTATCATGTGCGGCCTTAAGACTTTGCTTCTGCTTCTTCAGGCTCTATGTTGTGGCCAGGAGTTTTCTGTGGAGTTTGTCTTGTTTTGACTGTTCTTCCGGGATGATGAACGCATCGTCAACCAGACTGTTATCTTCTTTGGAGGTAGCATGATGAGTTCGGCCCTCTGAATTGTGATCGAGCGTCTGCTCCGGGCTGTGTTCAGCATGACCTGGTTTATCCTGCTCCATCGCTGGGTCCCTATGGTCGTTGTTGCCTTCGAAATCGACCGGAGTGTCATCCTGTTTTGGGTTGTTATCGCTATTTTTACTGTGACTGGACCTAAGGCGACGCCTACGCTGTCGTTTTTGCTTTTGCCCGGGGGGTTATCCTCCGTTGTGTCCCTTTTGTCAACATTGTCTTCTTTGGGGGTGTCCACCATGTAGACGTCGTATGATGAAGTGGCAGTCCAGCGCCGCGTGGGCGGTGGTTCCGAATCTTCCCCTGCATCAACATCCATACCTTCGATGTTATTGGGGTCGATGTCAAGCATGGCCGTTAGGTCATCGACAGTGGCTATAAAGTGGGTGGTGGGTGGGTCACGATTTTCTTCGTCCTCCGTATCCCACACGGGCCGGACATAGTTCGGCCAGGAGTCTTCTGACAGAGAGAGAGACTTTAATAAATCCAGCATGTCTCCGAAGGGTGAGTGCTGAAAGATATCCGTGGTAGCGAACTCCATGACTGGAGCCCAGTCACATCGATGTGCACGAGTGCGCGCGGTCTGGAACACACCACCGGAGATGAGTCCGGGGGTCCGGAGACATAGATCCCTTTAAGAGAGGAGTCTGTGTTCGGATCCAACGCCGAGGAGTGTGTGGCCTCCGGGGCGGGGTCCATCCACCCGTCCTTGGAAGGCACGACCCGCCCTGGAGCGAAGTCCGGAGCGGTAGCAGGTGCGATGTTCCGAATACTGTCCGACTGCCGATCTAGGTTATGCGCGTCATGATTGTTCAGCGCTCCTGACACGGGCCCGAATCCGTCGAAGATCAAGTCTCCGCGGATGTCGGCGGTGTAGTTTAGGTTTCCAAACATGACCTGATGGCCGGGGGAGTAGCTATCGATCTGCTCCAGATGGCCAAGCGAATTGGCCCGCAGTGCGAAACCACCGAACACGAAGATTTGTCCGGGGAGAAAAGTCCCGCCCAGGACAGCGTGGTTGAAGGTTGGAGAAGCCATCTAGCCTTGCAGCAACGACACAGAGGAACTCTCAATGAAAGCACCAATGTCGGTGTCAAAACCGGCGGATCTCGGGTAGGGGGTCCCGAACTGTGCGTCTAAGGCTAATGGTAACAGGAGGCTGGGGACACGATGTTTACCCAGGTTTGGGCCCTCTCGATGGAGGTAATACCCTACTTCCTACTTGATTGATCTTGATGATATGAGTATTACAATAGTTGATCTACCACGAGATCAGAGAGGCTAAACCCTAGAAGCTAGCCTATGGTATGATTGTTGAGATCCGTCCTATGGACTAAACCCTCCGGTTTATATAGACACCGGAGGGGGCTAGGGTTACACAGAGTTGGTTTACAGAGAAGGAGATCTACATCCGAATTGCCAAGCTTGCCTTCCACACCAAGGAGAGTCCCATCCGGACATGGGACGAAGTCTTCTATCTTGTATCTTTATAGTCCAACAGTCCGGCCAAAGTATATAGTCCGACAGTCCAGATACCCCCTTATCCAGGACCCCCTCAACCATCACTCTTGCGCCAGTGAGAGGTCGCGTCCGCTCTGCCCGGGCATGAATGCGGCACCGATTCTTTGGAGCGGCGCTGACCGTTTCGGGCGGGAAGCGCGCGCGGGCGATGGAGGGGCTTTGGGTGGGCCAAGCTGGTCAGGAGCGGGCGTGGCAGCTGTCCGCATGTCCCTACCGGACGCGCCCGGAAACGAGAGGATGCACCGACTCTCGCGGCTAAAATCGTACACTACACACCATCTCTCTATAGGAGTAGGTCGATCTGTCGCTCTCTCTAACACACACATGCTGTTAAACACACACACGTAGACACACGCACCTTGGTCCCGTTGCACCTTCTAACGTGACTTATTACACCTAGACGGAGGGAGTAGTAAGTATACGAGATACGGTGGCACACTGACTTAAGTCGAATACAAGTGCCCAAAATTATGTGCATGTTATACTAAGGATTCACTTAAAATAGTACGTGAGCGAATAGAGGGATCAATTGGACAGTGTTCCCAAGCAGTAGCGAGATGTGTGAGGTAAGATACACCGCTGACGCTTTTAATTTTTCTTATTAATTTGTTTGTTTCACCCTTTGACTGGTGGGACCCAACATACTACGTGGAGAGAGGTAAGGTGACTAAGGCTGCATTATTTCTGCACCACTGTGGATAGTCTTACCACCAAAGCCACATGACACGATTATGATTGAAATCCCAATGACTCCCACACACACACAAAAAAAAACACGGCATGCTTGTCACACAAATGCAGGAATGTATAAAAGGTTATTTTCCTCTCGTTGAACATAACGGGAGGTTGTGTAGCTGGTTAGCCTGTTCGCTCATCAAACTTGAGGTCTTGGGTTCGATAACTACACTTGAGCATAATTTGTGCCAGGAGGATTCTTTGACTGGTCAAAACGGATGGATACGGAGCTATACGATCTCGTAGTGACCGTATAATCACCTCATCACGTATAAGTTGCAGCCTCGACACTTGTTTTCTAGGGTTTGCACACTTCACATTCTCTCTCTAGTATATATATACACGCTGGAGCCTCAGCGCTTGTAGTTGCTCTCTTCAAACTCTCTCGCCCTCTCCAGATCTAAACAAGACTTCGTTGGTCTCTCTCTCCCCTCACTGCTACTCAAAGAGCCGACAGGATCCGTCCGCCGGGAAGGGAAGGAGGCTTAACGCTATCGCCGTCGGCGAGGGAGGGAATCCACTACCGGCACAGCTGTTCAATTTCACCCAGCGGCACCGCGGGAGGGCCTCCGACCCCTTCTTCTTCGCCGTCGTCCCGTCGCCCACCGAACCACGCCCCAAGAACCTTAAGGTATAATTTACTTACTCCACATGCATTGCTCTAGCTGCATGTATACCATGTATCTAGGACGTGGTTCAAAGAGGAAAGGAGTGGGGGAAAGTAGTGGGAAAAGTTGTATATAGCATGAATCTACGACGTGGTTCAAAGAGGAAATGAAGGGGGAAAGTTGTATAGCATGAATCTAGGACGTGGTTCAAAGAGGAAAGGAATGGGGGAAAGTAGTGGGGAAAGTTGTATCGCATAAATCTAGGACGTGGTTCAAAGAGGAAAGGAAGGGGCGAAAGTACTAGTATAGACTGGCTATCCAGCACCTACATTGGTCGAAAAGGGAAAACAATGACAAACGTAGTATGCACATCTGTAACAAACTGATCTTTTGTTTTGGGGTACAAGGCTGTAGAGTTTGAGCAGGACTAGATTTGCTGCGCTCACATAGGGAAAGGTGTCTAAAGATAAAAAACTGGGACCAACACAAATATGCTCCTTGGTTGTTTGTTCTTTGTTGCAACAGACTGTGCATGACCACGGTACATCGGTAGATGCACATGGTGCTGGTGCGTCCACTGTCCCGTGCAACTCATTAGTTGTTGTTAATCTAAGGCCCTGTTTGGTTAAAAACTCCCTAGTCCCTACCTGCTTGGTTCTAGGGACTGAACATGGACTAGAGGTTATTAAATGACATGCTAAAAGACCATGTTACCCCTAGTAATGAACTAATAGAGACAAGGTGTGATGCGTGGCAGGGGCAACTGTTGGAAAAAGTCCCAAAAAGACTCCCTCAGGGTCTTCTTTTTTTAGTCCCAAATGCCCACTTTTAGTCCCTAAAAGTTCCTCCTGTTCGGTTTAGATGGGATTGACACGGAGTTTTCTTAGTCCCTACACCAAAATGTCCCTATAAACAAACACCCTATAATAGTGCCGCCGGAAAATTGATGCAATGCCACAGTTAAAAGCAAATTACATGTTCAACGATTTTTATTGTTAATATAATCTCTATGTTAATATTAATCAATGCCACCATTTGAGAAATGCTACTGTCGCTTTCTTTCCCATTTAGATAAGGTAGATGCTTCTTTTTGTTGGCTTCTGTGTCATCCACCGTTATTGACCACTAATTGTTTCCTTTGCACCTTTGTGTAAACAGGGTTATCTACTTCACCTCGTTGCCATTGTGACCTTTTGTTGCACTGCACAAAACACATTTGTTTTAAGAGTGTTTTGTGCAGTTCAACCGAAATGTCACACCGGCAACGTTGCTTGATTGCTTGATCTTAGTGGAACTGCACAAGAGGAGATCTTACTTCCCATCCTTGTTGGCAAATTTGGTTCAGATCTTCTTCTTGTGAGTTGTTTGAATTCCACATCATGAGAGGTTAGTACTAGCCTTCTTTCACATGATTCTGCAGTGTGCTTTCATATGTTGTGCTACTTGTATGATAAAGTTGCTTGATTTTAGTGAACTGCACAAATGGAGACAAGACTTCCAATCTATATGTGCACCGTAATATCACATTGAGGTAAGATAAGGATATTTCACAATTGTTGGCCTGTATTTTGCCGCTTTCATCAGAAAATTAATGTCATTGTTTAGTGCTATACTTGTGCTCCCTAATTGACATGCCAAATCTTACATTGAAGGCGAAGCTTGTCTGTTATTGAACCAAGTGATGAAGGGGAAGAACAAGCGGAAAAACAAAAATCAACTCCCGGTGCTATAATGAAGCACTGGAACTGTGATGACACAAGTAATGATATAGTTTTGCATCTTAATTTATTGCTATGGTTGGAACGAGCAATTGTTTTGCCACTGATTTGATGACACTCTTAATGTAATATGTAATTATCTCTACTTGTGCAAACAGGGATCTTCTTTGAAGATACCATATATTTTAGTGGAACTGCACAAAAAGATGTTGGAAATATTAAACTAATCGAGGAGTATATAGTAACCATGACCACCACAATAGACAGCAACAGATGGTTCCGGAGAAGTGCTTGATCTGTATGCTCTACACAATAAGCCTCCTGACAAAGGTTGGTACTCGCCCACTAATTCATCCATATGATTGAGCTTTGTCATCTCTATTGGTGTTGTGCTACTGTTTAGATGCTGTCATGAAAAAGTGGTATTGTCCTTGAGAAGTGCTTCATCTATGCTGTTTTAAATATTTCCTTTCCTTTTTTTGAGCAAATAGGGATGCTAGCATTTAGTTGTCCTCTTGTCTTTGCACAACATGATCATCTTCCTCTGAAGAATAATATGGAGTACGTGAAGTGACTAGTTCCGATTATGCCAGGATGAAGAAGCCCTGTCTATCTTCTCATCAGAAGGAGCAGTTGAAGGACGGTTACATTACCCCCCACAAGACCAAACTAACTTCAGCTCAGAAGGACTGACAAATCTCCATTTTTTTGTTGTGATGCGCGAGTACAATGTTGTTCTAGGATTCCCATCAGAAGGAGCAGTTGAAGGATGGTTACATTACTCCCCACAAGACCAAACTAACTTCAGCTCAGAAGGACTGACAAATCTCCATTTTTTTGCTGTGATGCGCGAGTACAATGTTGTTCTAGGATTCTTTCTGGTGAGTTCCATTTTTTTAAAGTGTGCTCTACATGGACCATTAGGTGCCTGTTTAAACTGTCAATTCATAGTACAATTTGCTTTATACTAATCACTTTTTTTGTATTTGTGCAAACAGGGGTGATCAGCTTGATTTCAATGGGAACTGCACAAAATGTTCATGAATACATCGAATCATTCAATTCCATCACAAGAAAGGAGGTGTCGATAAGTTCAAGGCGTTGCAACATATAAGGGCGATATCATACAAGCTACGCGCGAATTTGGTTGATTTTGGTGGAACTGCACAAAAAGAACAGCTGGTTTATTTAGCACGAGGTGCCATGTCAATGTCCGAACTGATGGCAAACCCTGCCCATTCCACAATCGTAGGCATTTGATATTTTGGAATGGGACAACCTTGTCAAATTTTGCTCATTGATTTTAAGACATGCGTTTGATATTTTCGAATGGGACGCCCTTGCTGTCAGCAGCGTCGATCAATTTTTTCTTTATTCTTTAGTTTTGAAGTAAATATTGCCTCTGACATGTGAGTCCCTGAGATGCATAATCATCGATTGTTTTTAATGTTCTCTATGAATTGCCAGCCCTGTGTGTTTGATTGCAATGTATAGAAACGCTAAAAAGCTGCTCAAACTCGTTGTACTCCTTCTGTTCCTTTTTACTTTGCACGTTGTGAAAGTGCATACTTTTTTGTATAAGATTGGTCAAAGTAGAGATACTTTGACTGCAGACAAAACTTGTATAGAAAGGACCGGAGGGAGTACATGTGAAACTGCTGCAAACGAGGTGATCACCCTGGGAATAATGCTAGTACATATTGTTTTGCATGTTCATCCAATGCCAGTGATACAGGAATTCAAACTAATCGAAATAAATTCATTCATACATAGTCAGATTTCATATAAACATGTTGGATTTCATTACATTTCATACATTCTTCAACTAAAAAGGGGTGCGCTGGAGGTATAATTAATTAACCGAAGCTACCCACCAGTGTCCCGCTGAGCCGAACAGAAACTTCAGTGACTTAACTGCAGGTGCAGTTGCGTAACTGACATGTGGCCTATTGGGCCAACGTGTCAGTCAGCCAACTGCACCAGCAGTTGAGTAAAAGCAGCGTTCTTCTCCAGCGCAGCTCTCCGACTCCACGTCGCCGCCAAGAAGCTAACCGGCCGTCAATGGTCAACCCACCTAGCTTGGCTTCAATCGGAGGGTAGCAACGATGGCCTTAGTTGGACCCGAGCGGCGGCGACCTACCGTGTTCTACTCTTCCTAGTTTTCTATGTGGCGCGGCCTCGTTGGCAGCGGGGTGGGGCCTCGGCGGAGACGGCGATATCCTCAGTCTCATTGCCTGCGGGCGGCGCCTCGGCGGAGCGGTGGAAATCCTCCCCCACGTTGCTGGCAGGGTGGGACCTCGGCTGAGCCGGCGATGTCCTCTGCCTCGTTGTTGGCGGGGCGGGGCCTCGGCGGAGCCGGCGGTGTCCTTTGCCTCGTTGTTGGCACCACGAGGCCTCGGCGGAGCAGGGCCTCATCGACGCCAGCGGAGTGATGACTCGTCGGAGCCGGCATTGTCCTCTGCCTCATCCTCGATCTCGCCAAACAGCGCCTCGCCCACTTCATCGCCCTCTTTGTAGGCGGCCACAACCTCCGCCACCCACATGCGGTACCACCAGCGCTCGAGGCGGCCCTTGCGGGCGGAGCGGTACGAGTCAAGCAGCGCCTCCTGCTCCGCTCGCTCCACGGCGATCTGCTCCTCCGCCTTCAGGTGCTCCTAGAGGAGATGGTGGTCGTAGGCGGTGGCGGCCTGCGCCTTCCAAAATTGCTCCTCACGCATCTGCCTCACTGTGTCCATATATTGGGCACGGGCCTCGCTGATGGTCATGGTGCAATGCACCGGCGAGGATGGCACGGAGGAGGGGGTTGGCGCCAGATCACCGACTACCATGTTCTCCATTGGGACGTCGTCATCCTCCGGCTGCCTGCCGGCCAGCCGGTCGGCAGCAATGGCTGCCATCTCCTTGTGGTCCGTCGTCCGCCCGCCCCGAAGAGCGCTGGAGCATGAGGAAGCCATGGTGGGCAGTAGTGGTGTGGACAGAAGAAAGGGAATAGATGCGGATGACTAAGGCTATGGCCGGCGCAACAGTTTATATAGCAATGGTGGACGGCGGAGGGACGGGCGTGTGGCGCCAGAGTAGCCGCCTCGGCAACCGCATATCATTAATGTGGGCGGCAGATGTACGGACGGATGGCACTTGTGTTGTTTGAAGGCGGAGCAATCGCCTGCACCGGGAAGTGGGGTGGGCGGTGCTGACTGTTTCGGGCGGAAAGCGCGCGCGGGCGAGGAGATGACTTTACTTGGAGAGGATGACAATGGGGACCCACCAGGGCCATAGCCTAGCGTACGCAAGTGCCTCCTTATTATATACTACTCCCTCCGTCCCAAAACAAGTGACTCAAAACTTACTCAACTTTGTACTAATGTTAGTACAAAGTTGAGTAAGTTTTGAGTCACTTATTTTGGGATGGAGGGAGTAGTATGTATGCACGTGCAATGCACATCTTAAAAGAATGGAGTAATTTTGGAGTGTGACTCGAAAAAAATATAATGGAGTGATTTTGATAAATGGAATTCCACCCACAATTGTTTTTAATATTCATACAAAAAAGTGTACATTCACATCTAAAACACTAGAGTTTCATTAAAAAACTGTATGTTACTCTATTATTTTTTCTTCCCATTCTCCTCCCAAACCTTCTTATCTGGGCTCAAGTCGTCATGCGCTCAAGCCGTAAAATATAGCCCATGAGGCATTACATATGGGCCTTTTTTTCCTGGAAGGGCCACGTGAATATTCTAGAACACAACAGAGGCAACACCAGTCTACTGTTCATGGCGAATTCGGCTGATCTTAGCCCTTGGATTTTGGAGACCAACGGTTATGATTGAAGCTCTGGATCCATCTCAAAACTGATACACTATATATAATAAATATATATAATAAGTAGTATAGATATAGATATAGATATAGATATATAAAACTATAATTTATTTTGCTTCCTCCTGGTTTCGTGACATCACGGTCCCACATCATTGTCAACATATGTACTAGTCAATAAACGAGAGAATTGCACAAGAAGCGGCCGACAGCTAGGACCAAGCAGCTCGCGCAGTATTTCTGTTTTTGAGGTGTGAGCACTGGAGAGTTTTTTTATGTTTAACCCAGATATTAATTTTTCTCCTCTGAACAACAACGAAAACATTGCTGCAGGTATTAACTTGGCGGGTTGTGGCCCGTCTAGCCCAGGCCAGATATTCAGCCCAGATATTAATTTTTTTCAAATTAAAAATGGCTAGCCCAGCTATGCTTTTTTTAGGAATACCCAGGCAAGGTCAAGTTGTTATTCTCCGCCCCGCTGGGCTGCAAATCTTTCCTAGGAGGGATGCATTAGGCTTAACAAGAAAATGAGCTTTAAGAAATAATAAATGGGATGTAATTATAAAAACTGGGCAGTAACTATAAAAAAATGCACCAAACACGTAATTACTTTATAAAATATTATTTTTGGATATTGAAAATTTTAATTTCATTAATTGTTGCAAGCGCAATGTTTCGTTGGATTTTTACGTAATATAAATTTATATTGAAATTGTATTTAATCTGACTAGAAATTTTGGGATAAAAATATTTCGGATCCCATCAAAATGTGGGAAATTTTATTGAATTCTGTTTTGAACGGTTGATTGAAATGGGTTGCATTTTTAACAAACTATAAATGGGTTGTAGTAAATTCCATTAGAATTCAAAATGGGCTGCACATTCTTACAAATCTCAAATGGGCTATAAGTTCTCTGCCACACACTTCTGGCCTTACTAAGTTGACGCATCCCCTAAAAAACAGAGTTGACGCGTATGCAAGGCTTTGTCAACTTATAGTCAACACATGGTTCTAGCAGCAGTGGTCGTTGGATGTCCATCCAACGGATGCCGTGCTTCTTCTTCAATCTCGGATATTCTAGCTTCACCCGCCCAAAAAATGATTCCTCCCCCTGACATCTGGGGTGCACCGTTTCGGAAGCTGACCTGTGGGCCTACTGAGTTGACGTACCAAGGGCTTTGTCAACTTAGTCAATATAAACGATTCTAGCTGCAGTGACCGTACAATGTCCATCCAACGGTCGTCGTGCTTCTTGAACCTCTGGTCTTCTTGCTCCAGCCGCCCAAAGCAGCGCCGGTCGTGCCGCCTGCTCCTGCCTCCCGTGGCCGGCTGTGCTGCCGCGAAGGCCTCACCGCCCCTACTACTCCCATCGCTGGCCAGGCCAACCATCCACTCACCCACACCCCCTGTTATTCTGCGGTGACGGCAGCGCAGCCGAACCAGTGAACCCGTGTACTCCTCTCTGCGTGTGCATCCACTGCCGCGTCTTCCTCGGCTTCGCGTCATCCCCTTCCTAGGCTTCGCCGTCGTCCACCGCTGTGGTGCTCTCGGCGCGGCGTGGTCAACGTTGTCAAGGAACGACTTCATCGGGCATGGACTATACGTGGAGAAGCTGACAGCTGGGTACGCCACACCATCGGAAGTGCCTCCTTATTACGCGCAAAATAATTTTCCTCCACCTGACAGCGGGGACCCACTAGACGGGCCACCGTATTTCGCGAAAAAAATGATTCGCCCCCTGACTGTTGGGACCCACCAGCTACATCTTCGCACGGAAGGAAGTGCGTCCGAGAAAAAACGATTCGCCCCCCTGACTGCTAGGACCCACCAGCTACATCTTCGCACGCAAGGAAGTGGGTCCGAAAAAAATGATTCGCCCCCCTGACTGCTGGGACCCACCAGCCACACCTTCGCACGCAAGGAAGTGCGTCCGGGCAAAAAAAACGATTCACCCCCTGACTGTTGGGACCCACCAGCTACATCTTCGCACGCAAGGAAGTGCCTGACAGTCGGGACCCACCTGGTCTAAGCGTGCGTAGCGTTGTCATTCAGGTCGCGAACGTGTACGTACATACTGGTGGGTGTAGAGGCGCGCACGTGTCGTAGTAGAGGCATGCACGTGTTGTAGTAGAGGCCCGCACGTAGCATGTACACGTACGTACAGCGATCAGGGTGCAAGAAAGAAAATACGGCCACGTATGTGTACATATGGGTAGGGTCTCGAACGCCTACTCATGCATATATACGTACGGCAGGGCTCATATACATGGCTGGGTCGGAACGGAGAAACAGCGTCCTTGTCGTGTTCATGGGAGCCAACCGGCTGGGTCGGAATGGAATGCATGGTCGTGTTCATCGAGAGGGCTTGGACGGAACAGGCGATGGAAACAAGGCCTGGCGTACCGCAGAACGGAGGAAACGGCCTTGTGTTCGACCGGCCACGTTCGAAACGGGATCCTGTTCATCGGGAGGGGTCTGGCGTACCGCAAAACGGAGGAAACGGACCTCCTACGGTCGAAACAGGGTCCTGTTGATCAGGAGGGGTGTGGCATACCGCAAAACGAACGAAACGGACTTGTGTGGAGTGCTACGGTCAAAACGGGGGCCCTGTTCATCGGGAGGGGTGTGGCGTACCGCAAAACGGGACTCCACGGGATACTGTTCATCTCCACCGTCGACCTCCTCCAGCCTCCACGGGCTACTATTCATCCACCGTCGACCTCCTCCAGCCTCCACCTGCGACTGTTCATCCACGGGCTCCTGTTCATCCAGCCTCCACCGCGCGCTACTCCACCGGCTACTGTTCAACCACCCCTCTCCATGGGCTCCTGTTCAACCACCCCTCCACGGGCTACTGCTCATCCACCCCTCCACCGTCTACTGTTCATCCAGCCCTCCACGGGGTCGTCCTGTTCATCTAGCCCTCCACGGGGTCCTGTTCATCCAGCCCCAACCAGCTCGATCGATCGGGGTCCTGTTCATCCAGAGGCAACGCCACGGGTCCGGTTCATCCACTCCCACCGCTCACTGTTCATCCAAAATCCCCCGCAACGCTCACTGTTCATCCAGAGAGGCAGCATCGATCGGCTTCAGTTAGCAACAGTAGCGAAGGAATCGATCGCTCGGGTTCAGTAACGCGTAGCCTGCAGTGCAATCGCTCGGGTTTAGTTAGAGCCCAACGCCTCGCTCGCTTTCAGTTAGAGCCAACGCCTCGCACACACGCACGTACGTGTACAAGAGAAATGTGCATCGCTCGGCCCCCGACCACCCACCGTAACCGGGAACTCCCCAAAATTTTCCTCGCCCTCGCTTCTACCACGGTTTTTTCTGTCATGGACGGCCCAAAGAATGTCATGCAGCTGCATCTGCAGCCCACCCAGGACGAAAAGCCCATTTTCTGTCATGATTTTTTATCATAGAAGTAGGAGCCCATCACATCTATGATGATACCGGGTTTTGTCACAATTATCGTCATAGAAGTGTCATATGTATGACAGAAAAAATTTCGTTCGACCCAAAATGTCACGGATGTGTCTTTTTTTGTAGTTTTTGTACATAATGATATGCACTCAGGTGTAACGAGAATAATCATCAACAATAACAAAGCCATATAATGATGCTACATTTGTTAGTATGCCATAATGAGTGGGGCCAAATAGGTCCATGTGAAGCAATTCAAAAGAACGAGTGGTAGTCATGATAGTCTTCGAGGGATGCTTGGATCTGGTCATCTTTCCAGCCCCACAAGCCCCACCAAGATGATCTGAGGAATTTGGCACCCCCGATGTCAATGACATGCTTCTTCTTCACAAGCGTGTGCAAGTTCCTCATGCCAGCATGACCGAGTCAACGATGCCATAGCCAGTCTTCTGAAGCTTTTGCAAGTAGACATGTGGTAGGTTGTGGTCCTGTAGAGAAATCAACATTATACAAGTCTCCTCTCCTAAAGCCTTCGAAGACTTTGGATTTGTCAGATTCCATGAGTACTATGCAATGATATTTGCCAAAGATGACAACCATATCAAGATCACAAAGCATTGAGACAGACATGAAGTTGAATCATAGGGACTCGACAAGCATGACTTTGTCCATGTGTCGATCCTTTGAGATTGCAACCCTACCTAGACCCAATACCTTGATTTTTTTCCTTTGTCAACGTTAGGGGTGGGCATATAAACCGAAAACCGAACGATCGAACCGATTTAACCTGAACCAAAGCTGAAGTGACCGAAACCGAATTGTTCGGTACCATGCTCGGTTAGCAATTCTGAGAAACTGAACTTTGTTCGGTGTTTTCGGTCTGCACAGTCGGTCAACCGAATTGACCGAAGCACCGAGGCCCACCACCAACTGTCTCGCGCGTTGTCTCCATAAATTAGTTCCCATTTGTACGCTTTGTGCTACCAGCCAACAAACATCAATTACCCCTGAAAAAATCAAATGAATTGATGGCGCGTTAATGTGATTGAGCGGCGAATAGTGCCATAGGCTGGCCGGCTGGCCCGAGGTTCCCTCCATGCTTCTCGTCACGTGTACTGGACGCCCGCCTGCTTTCTTTTTTTATTGAACCTAGGTGTTGTTTGTTGTTGCGTGTTGTCTCGCTCATAGCCTGTTATCTTTTTTTCTTTGAGCATAACAGATGTTGTTATATATCCCACACAAACCATATCTCTTAGCCCAGCCGAGACAAACAAGTATAGCAGCTATCCAATCCGGCCAGCCCAACCCACCAGCTTTTCGGTCTGTTCGGTGCAAAACCGAGTGCCGAACTAATTGATGAGGGCACCGAAGCCTCGGTTTTGTTTATTGCTAGAGACCGATCGGTCCACGTTTTCTAGGAACCGAGAAAATTAAAACACCAAAGTACCGAACCGTTCGGTTCGGTGGAACCGAATGCCCACTCATAGTCAGCATAGGTGATATGCTTCAAATGCGATGGGAGATAAAGTAGAGTCCATCAATAGGTTCTTGTCACCAGTCATGTGATTTTTACATCCACTATCGAGGACCCACTCAGTAGCTTTGAGAGATTCATCATGCAGACGAATTCGTGCATCTTACGAACTCATATACTTCAGAGTGAATAACATGACATCAAATTCATCAAATAGAATTTCATCAAGTAGTGCAATAGATATAGTAGTATAAGGACGTGAGAAATGAGTAATTCATTTCTTCATGATTAGCTTGCGTCCTTTCAAGCATTCTCAGGTCTCCAGCAAATTCTTAAGACGTTCAAGTTTGTCTGGAGACCTGACCCTGCATAAGAGATTAGTTCTTTTTCATCACCACCCACATCTGGAGGGGTGACAAAGAGTTTGTCATTCTGTGAGCTCCATATGAGAAAGGTGGAATTGAAGCCAGTGCACTTCATTTCACAGAAGGGGGGTTAGAGTATGCATATGAATAAGCAGAAAAATTCTCCGAGGACTTATGAACATAATGATTTGAAGAATAATGCACATATTCATAACTCTTAGATTTTCCCTGCGAAACAGAAGCATTAGCACAATGATGATCATATGAGAAATTTGATCCATATGATGAATTTGGTCCATATGAGGAATTTGATCCATGTGAGGACTTTGGTCCATATGAAGACTTTGGTCCATATGAAAAATTTGATCTGGGGTTCCTATTCTTCACAGGTGGTGTCATGAGGACATTCACCTGAAGACTTTCAAGGCACCTTTTGGGAACCGAGATTTTCTTCATAGTGGGGCCATTCCTGCAGTTAGTTCCAACATATCTTGCAAATACCTCACCATTCTGATTTTTGAACAGTTTATAGTTGGAGTCAAATGAGTCATCAGATGAATATGAAGATTCACATGTAAAGCCAGATAAAGTGGATGGATCTACGGGAGGTCCTTTTGCAGCAACCCATGAGGTTTTGGGATACTGCTCAGGTTTCCAGTAGGTCCCATCAGCATTGAGTTTCCTCTCAAAGGCAATACCCTCTGTCCTAGGGTTCCTGCTCAAGATCTGCTTTTTGAGCACATCAGAAAGAGATTGATGCCCTTTGAGGCTTTTGTACATGTCTGTCATGTATAATTCCTTCAACCCTGCATTTTCGTCAGTGATACTAGTTATATCCTCAGATGAGGAATTTGTGACCACGGGAATAGTTGAAGAATTTGCAGCAATAGAAGCATTTGAACTTTTAGGTGAGGAATTGGCAGTTTCACGTTTGATGCATTTCAAACATAGTGGAATGAATTCTTCATCTGGAGGGGTGACAAAGAGTTCGTCATTCTGTGAGCTCCATATGAGAAAGGTGGCATTGAAGTGAGTGCACTTTGTTTCACATAAATGGGTTAGAGTATGCATATGAATAAGCAGAAAGATTCTTCGAGGACTTATGAACATAATGATTTGAAGAATAATGCACATATTCATAACTCTTAGATTTTCCCCGCGAAACAAAAGCATTAGCACAATGATGATCATATGAGGAATTTGATCCATATGAGGAATTTGATCCATGTGAGGACTTTGGTCCATATGAAGACTTTGGTCCATATGAAAATTTTGATCTGGGGTTCCTATTCTTCACAGGTGGTGTCATGAGGACATTCACCTGAAAACTTTCAAGGCACCTTTTGGGAACCGAGATTTTCTTCATAGGGGGGCCATTCCTGTAGTTAGTTCCAACATATCTTGCAAATACCTCACCATTCTAATTTTTGAATAGTTTATAGTTGGAGTCAAATGACTCATCAGATGAATATGAAGATTCACATGTTTAGCCAGATAAAGTGGATGGATCTACGGGAGGTCCTTTTGCAGCAACCCATGAGGTTTTTGGATACTGCTCAGGTTTCCAGTAGGTCCCATCAGCATTGAGTTTCCTCTCAAAGGCAATACCCTCTTTCCTAGGGTTCCTGTTCAAGATGTGCCTTTTGAGCACATCACAAAGAGCATGATGCCCTTTGAGGCTTTTGTACATTCCCGTCATATAATTCCTTCAACCCAACATTTTCGTCAGTGATACTGGTTCTATCCTCAGATGAGGAATTTGTGACCACATAAATACTTGAAGAATTTGCAGCAATACAAGCATTTGAACTTTCAGGTGAAGAATTAGCAGATTCACATTAGATGCATTTCAAACATGGTGGAATGAATTCTTCTTGAGAGAACTGATCTGTTGAGCAAGCAAGGAATCATTTTCCCTTTGAAGATCATCATCACTCGCCCTTAGTTTCTCAAGATCTTGCTTTCTTTAAAGAAATTCATAAGAAAGCTTCTCATGATCGGCTAAGAGTGTTTAATGGCGACCTTGAAAGTTATCAAACTTGGATTATAGTCGTTGAAGATTATCAATCAGAGTTTGAGTTTGATCCATTTCCTCACACAATAGGTCACCGCTTTTGTCTAGCAAATTTTGAACCCTTCCAAAGCTTTTGTTGTTTAGTGGCAATATTAGCAAGCTTGGAATAGTTGGGTTTGAGGTTTTCATCAGATTCATCTTCACTAGATTTAGAGGAGGGATATTTGAGTACATTGGCACCTTTTGCCATGAAGCAATAGGTGGGAGCAAAGTCATCGTTGCCATCGTTAGCAGTGTTGGAGTCGTCATTTTCCGCACAGTTGAAGATGGACTTGCTGACGAAAGCAGTAGCGAGAGCTAGGCTCGCCACACCAGAGTCTAACTCCTCAGATTCCTCCTCTTCCTCATTTTCCTCAGATTCAGCTTCAGAATCCATTTCCTTGCCAATGAATTCCCGAGCCTTTCTGGAACCGCTCTTCTTGTGAGATGAAGGCTTTGAGGGTTTTGATGATGAGGACTTTGAAGATTTCTTCTTTTTCTTTGAGTCATCTAAACTGTCATCCTTGTACTTCGTCTTTGATTCCTTCATCCACTGAGGACAATCAGCAATGAAGTGACCAGACTTCTTGCATTTGTGGCAAGTCCTTTTCTTTCTGTCGCGAGATGAAGAATTCGATCTCAACTCATCATGTCTTGAAGATTTTCCAAAACGGCCATGCCTTGAGAACTTCTGGAATTTCCTCACGAGCATTGCTAGCTCCTGACTTAGTTCCTCAGGATCACCAAGGCTGCTATCAGAATCTTCCCCTTCAGATGAGGAAACTGCCTTGGCCTTCAATGCACGTGATCTTCCATAGCTTGGCCCACAGAGGTCTCTCTTCTCAACTTGTTGAATTCATGAGTGTTCAGCCTCTCAAGGATATTAGCAGGATCTAGTGACTTGTAGTCTCCACATTCTTGAATCATCAATGCCAGAGTGTCGAATGAGGAATCAAGTGACCTTAGCAATTTCTTCACCACCTCATGGTCGGTGATGTCAGTGGCACCAAGTGCTTGAAGTTCACTAGAGATGTTAGTGAGGCGATCGAAGGTTTGTTGAACATTTTCGTTGTCGAGTCTTTTGAAGCGGTTGAAGAGATCCCGAAGAACGTCAACACGAGAATCACGTTGGGTTGAGATTCCTTCGTTGACCTTGGACAACATATCCTAGATAAGCTTTGTAGACTCCAAAGCACTCACTCTGCCATACTGTCCTTTGCTCAAAGGGCCACATATGATATTCTTCGCTTGAGAGTCGAGTTGTTTGAATCTCTTCACATCAGCAGCGTTCATGGAAGGAGTGATGGAGGGAACACCATTTTCCACAATGTACTAGAGATCATTGTCAATCGCCTCAAGATGCATGCGCATCTTGTTCTTCCAATGGGGGTAGTCCGTCCCACCGAAGGTAGGACACCCAGCCGAGACCTTGATCATGCCTGCAGTCGACATAACTAAAACTTCAGGTGGTTAAACCAAGATCACACAGAACAAGGGAGTACCTTGCTCTGATACCAATTGAAAGTGCGTTATATCGACTAGAGGGGGGTGACTAGGCAATTTTTACAAATTCGTCGCCGAGGAAATACTGTTTGAGGAATTTGCTAAGTGACGAAATACAAGCAGCGGAATAAGTACTCAGGTGCATGCATAACAAGACAGTAGCATAGTCATCATGATGAAATGAAACATACACAGAGCACATGTAGCGTGTAAACAGGACAAGCAGGCAGAAGACAAGATGACTGAAGAAGTATGATTGAGGAAGTTGAGAAAGTCTCCAGTCAAAGTCTTCAAATAGTAATGATCAATTTCATCAACAAGTAAATGAGGAAATGAAATAGTTGAGGAAATAGAACCAGTAGCTCGGTGAAGACAGTGATTTGGTAGACCAGTTCCAACTATTGTGATAGTTGTACGTCTGGTTGGAGCGGCTTGATATTTAAACCAAACGAAACACAGTCCTTACCGTATTCTCCTTGAGCTAAGGTCACACAGATCTCGTCCAATCACTCGTGGTAAGTCTTCAAGTGACTTCCAAACCTTCACAGACTAGGTCACCCGGCGACCCATAATTCCTCTTGGATGCTCTAGACCTTGATGCCTAACCATCTGGAAGATGCACAGTCTTCAAAGGTAACAAGCGTCAGTTCCACACAGGAACAATCTCTTCAGTGATGCTCAATCACTTTGGGTTTTAGATGTTAGGGTTTTGAGTTTTTCCTCACTTCTGATTTTCTCTCAAAGTCCTCGGAGGATGAGATGCTCTAAATGACAAGTGTCAATCTATCTCTCGGAGCAGCCAGCCAGCTAGTGATTGAGGGGGCGGCTATTTATAACCGGGGAGCAGCCCGACATGATAAGACATAAATGCCCCTAATGATATGACCATTATGTGGATAACATATTTGGGACAGCTGGCGCGAAGCACAACAACGGTTGGAAATTTGAGCTCTCAAATTCCTCAGTCAGAACAAGTTCCTCAGAGACCATAAGATCTTTGTCTCTGTCACTGAAGAAATTGACTGAATTGTAAGAGATTTTCAAAGGCTTCACTCGAAGGATTGGGTATGTGTATATGCTTTCAGATGAGCATCACTTGGAAATTTTTCCTTAGTATTACCTCGACCCCCTTTAACAGTACGGTATTTTCTATGACTCAAGAAAGGAAAATGAAACTATGAAAACAGAAGTCTTCATGCTTCATAGTCCTATCAATATCAATATCTTCAAGGGCACACCAATTTCCTCTTTTTCAAAGTCTTTAAGAGATCCAAAGTCTTCAAATGAAGACATTCATTTTTAGGGGTCGACTTTCATCGGATTTATCAAACTCCTTAGAGACTTATAAGGCCTGTTGTCGGTGTCAAAACCGGCGGATCTCGGGTAGGGGGTCCCGAACTGTGCGTCTAGGCGGATGGTAACAGGAGACAAGGGACACGATGTTTTTACCCAGGTTCGGGCCCTCTCGATGGAGGTAAAATCCTACTCCTGCTTGATTAATATTGATGATATGGGTAGTACAAGAGTAGATCTACCACGAGATCGGAGTGGCTAAACCCTAGAAGCTAGCCTATGGTATTATTGTTGTTCGTCCTACGGACTAAAACTCTCCGGTTTATATAGACACCGGAGAGGGCTAGGATTACACAGAGTCAGTTACAATGGGAGGAGATCTTCATATCGTATCGCCAAGCTTGCCTTCCATGCCAAGGAAAGTCCCATCCGGACACGGGACGGAGTCTTCAATCTTGTATCTTCATAGTCCGGGAGTCCAGCCAAAGGTCTTAGTCCGGCCATCCGGACACCCCCTAATCCAGGACTCCCTCAGTAGCCCCTGAACCAGGCTTCAATGACGACGAGTCCGGCGCGCAAGTTGTCTTCGGCATTGCAAGGCGGGTTCCTCCTCCGAATATTTCATAGAAGATGTTGAACACTAGGGTAGTGTCTGGCTCTGCAAAATAAGTTCCACATTCCACCATAGAGAGAATAATATTTGCGTTAATCGGATCTGTTGACGTATTCCGCGGCGTGACATCATGCCACGGCCAAGCTTTTATTCATTTTATTGTTTCACCTCAGCGCGTTTGGCGAGGCGGTTTCCTTGGCACGTCTTGTCAAAGCAGAGATTGTGTCCCCTTATTCCGGGATTCTCATCAATACGGGTGTGGGTAACCCAACCGCGCCATTAACCGCGGCGCTTGGGAGATAAGCGAGTTTTATTAGGCCGGTGGGGGGCTCGTAGTTTTGGTCGCCCATATAAGGGGATAAGAATCCGCCCTTTCCATTCACGCCTTCTTCCTCCTCTGCTTACCCATCCCCGCGCGCTCGAGCTCCAGCGCCCAAGCCCGCACTTCCCACCTCAACCTTCTCCAACCATGTCCAGAGCGGGAGGTAGATGGATGGCCTCCTCCATCACGGAGGGGCAAATCAAAAAACTGAGGAAGGCCGGATACTGGTCTAACGACATCGCGCACCGGCTTCCAGATGTGGGGCAACTCATCCCCACCCCCAGGCCCCATGAGAGGGTTGTTTTTCTTCCCCATTTCCTCCGCGGACTGGGTTTTCCTCTTCACCCGTTCGTCCGGGGGCTCATGTTCTACTACGGCCTGGACTTCCATGATCTGGCCCCAAACTTCATCCTCAATATCTCGGCGTTTATCATCGTGTGTGAGGCCTTCTTCCACATCCAGCCCCACTTTGGCCTATGGCTGAAGATCTTCAGCGTCAAGCCGACGGTTGTGAAAGGCCGACAAGCGGAATGCGGAGGTGCTATGGTGGGCGTGGGCAAGATGGCCAACGTCACTTGGCTCGAGGGTGCCTTCGTGGAAACCATCAAAGGGTGGCAATCGGGGTGGTTTTATATCACTGAGCCGCATGACCCTAAGTGGGCAGCGGCCGCTGAATTTCGATCCGGCATCCCCACCCGGCTCACATCTTGGAAAGAGATGGGCCTGTCGTGGGGCAATCCGCAAGAGGTGGCCGGACTCCAAACCTGCATCCGAGACCTGGTGACCAAGAAGGTCAAGCTTGTCAACGTGGTCCAGGTCATGCTCTTCTGCCGGATCCTCCTGTGTCAACGACGGGACTTCAATTTGTGGGAGTTCGACCCGGCCCAGCACCAGACTCTATCCCGGCTCTTCGAAACGAAGCACGAGGACGCCTGGAAGGTGCTTTTCAAGAGATCCGAGGTCTCCCCTCCCGTCACCGAGGATCGCGGATTCTGCGCCAAACGTCAAGCCTCCGAAGTAAGCTTACATTTAGTCCCTTACGGGATACCCGAATTTCATAGTGTGACTTTATGTGGGATCTAAACTCCCGTTCCTTTGACAGGACTGGAAGAGGACATCCGGACAGTTTGATTGTCCGGCTCCTTTGCCCGAAGGCCCAGAAGACGCGCAATTAACAAAGCTACTAGTTCCGGCACCTCACGTGGTGCCGGAGAAGAAGGCCAAGGAGAAGGCCACGGGGACCCGAAAGAGTTCCTGGTGCCCGATGGCGTCGGATTTGCCCGACAACCCCAACGCACCCTCCGCCTCCGAAGACGAGGAGGAGGAGTAAGAAGAAGAAGCCTCTCCCCCTCCAACGGGGGGAGGAACAAAAAGAAAGGCCGCCCCAACTGGGGAAGTGTAACGCCCCAGATATACTTTCCATATTTGTATCCAACTCTTGCCGTCCCCGGCGCTAAGTTATATTTATTTCTCGGGTTGGGTCTTTGTCTCCGTGTGTTGTTTTCTTTTTCGGGCATCTCTTATCATGTCATCACGTGCATTGCATTTGCATACATGTTCATCTCATGCATTCGAGCATTTTCCCCGTTGTCCGTTTTGCATTCCGGCGCTTCGTTCTCCTCCGGTGGTCATTTCTACCTTTCTTTCTCGTGTGGGGATTAAACATTTCCGGATTGGACCGAGACTTGTCAAGTGGCCTTGGTTTACTACCGGTAGACCGCCTGTCAAGTTTCGTATCATTTGGACTTCGTTTGATGCTCCAACGGTTAACCCAGGGACCGAAAAGGCCTCGTGTGTGTTGCAGCCCAACACCCCCCAAATTTGGCCCAAAACCCACCAAACTCTGCTCCATGTCCTAGAGCGTTCGATCACGATCGTGTGGGCGAAAACCGCACCTCATTTGGACTCTCCTAGCTCCCTCTATGCCTATATATACACCCCTCCGTTTTCGGATCTCTCCCTCTCCCCGAAACCCTAAAAAAAAA
>NC_041389.1:531758392-531767926 GCF_002162155.2 Triticum dicoccoides | reverse complement strand
GCGCCGCCCGCCTCCACGCCGGCGCCGCCCCGGCAGCCTCCTCCCCGACCGGCGACCGCGTCTCCGGCGAGCGCCGCCTCGGTTTCCGTGAGGTTCCAGATCTCAGATCCATCCCCCCTCCCCCCCGTTGACTTTTGTCCAGAAACCCTAGTTTTTTATGCGATGTTTGACTGCTCGTATCTCCGCAACCGTAGATCCGTTTTAGGCGTATGATATATCAAAATCTTCGCCTCGACATGTACATCATTTCATTCCATTGCATCATTTGCATTTGAGGTCATCTTGATACCCAAAATGCTGTTAGAAGGAGGCTTCGTGAGTTAGACTGCAGATCCGTTAGTTCATCATGCACTTTTGTCATTTTTGCTATATTTAATCCGTGCATGATATGCCTGTGCCCCTTTGGGATGTATTGTGAAGCATTTTGTCTTCTTTCCAGAGGTGTCACCCATGCATTTTTAGGATGTGTGTGTTGTCTTGTGCAAGCTTGCGAAGAGAGGTACCTGAGATTGCAGATTTCAGGGACTTAGTGATTTTCACTAAGTTTGGGATATTTTAGTTCATGATGCTATATGTCCAGCTTGTTTCCTAGCGATCCGTGCCTTTTTTGAGGATGATCAGTAAGGGAGTTTTGATATTTATGTCATGCTCTATCCATCCATGTCTTTGTTGGCATTTGTGGAGTGCTCTAGGTTGACTCAATCGAGCTCAACTTTTGCTTCGTTGTTAATCTGGGCAGATCGTCAACTTGTTTGCGATTTCGCCGATGCTACCGTTAGTGTTCCATGCATGCTATGCCTTCGTTCTTGCCATGTGTAGCTAGCACTTTGTGCCTTCTTGCTGGTTATATGCTTTCCTTGCCATGACTTGCACCATAGTGAGTGCATCGAGCTCGTTTACATGCCTTCGTGAGTTAAATTTCAGCATGTCTCAGTTTTCATTAAGTCTGAAAACTGATTGTGTTCGAGCGATGTTCGTGAGCTCGGTAGAGTATTTTGTGAACCCTTTTGGCCCCAGGTCACTTTTGTGTTTTATTAAGCTTGTTGAGTAGCTCCATGCCATGTTCTTACTTGTCATGTTCAGGTTTTCTATCATGTTGTTTTGCTGCTCCGAAGAGAGCTTCGTGATCTGAAATTTCAGACTAGTGTTAATTTCACTAAGTCTGAAATCTGTTTTGCATTTGCGTTTTAGCCATGCTTGTTTGAACCTCTTAATGGATGAATTTGCCTATGGCTCAGTGCTAGTGTTTTGTCAACCATCTTGTGTACATCACTGCCATGTATTTTGTTTTCATGTTTGGTGGCTGTAGCATGTTCTTTTCGTTGCATTTAGATGCCTACTTGCTGTAAATCGCAGACCGGTGCCGTATCTTAAAACGCTTGCCATTTCCAAACCGTAGCTCCGATTCCTATGGTCTTTATATCGTTTTCAAGCGATTTCATCCCCTCTATCCAGTGGCACACTTGGTTTTCCAAGTTGATGCCAGGTTCATGCATTTCCTGTCATATCTTGCATTTTGCATCCCGCATCGCATCCCGCATAGCATATCGTCATTTCATCATTTGCTTGGTCTTGCCCGTGGTTGATTGTATCCTTGTTGCTTGTTTGTCTTGTTGGGTAGAGCCGGGAGACGAGTTCGCTACCGAGGAGACCGTTGAGTTTGCTTGTGAGGATCCAGTCAACTCTGACAACTGTGCAGGCAAGATGATCATACCCTCGAAATCACTACTATCTTTGCTATGCTAGTTTGCTCGCTCTTTTGCTTTGCCAATGCTACGATGCCTACCATTTGCTTGTCAGCCTCCCAATTGCCATGTCGAACCTCTAACCCACCATTGTCCTAGCAAACCATTGATTGGCTATGTTACCGCTTTGCTCAGCCCTTCTTATAGCGTTGTTAGTTGCAGGTGAAGATTGGAGCCGTTCCTTGTTGGAACATTTATATTCTTGTTGGGATATCATTATATTGCTATGTTATCTTAATGCATCTATATACTTGGTAAAGGGTGGAAGGCTCGGCCTCTCGCCTAGTGTTTTGTTCCACTCTTGCCGCCCTAGTTTCCGTCATACCGGTGTTATGTTCCCGGATTGTGCGTCCCTTACGCGGTTGGGCTATAATGGGAACCCCTTGATAGTTCGCCTTGATTAAAGCTTTTCCAGCAATGCCCAACATTGGTTTTACCATTTGCCACCTAGCCCCTTTTCCCTTGGGTTTCCGGAGCCCGAGGGTCATCTTATTCTAGCCCCCCTCGGGCCAGTGCTCCTCTGAGTGTTGGTCCGAACTAGAGCCCTGTGCAGCGCCACCTCGGGGAAACTCAAGGTTTGGTTTTAGTTGTACGGATTGCTCATCTGAGTGTGCCCTGAGAAAGAGATATGTGCAGCTCCTATCGGGATTTGTCGGCACATTCGGGCGGTGTTGCTGGACTTGTTTTAACCTGTCGAATCATCTTGTTGTACCAAGATACCGAGTCTGATCGGTGTGTCTTGGGTGGAGGTCTATTCCTTCGTTGACCGTGAGAGCTTGTCATGGGCTAAGTTGGGACTCCCCTGCAGGGATTGATCTTTCGAAATCCGTGCCCGCGGTTATGGGCGGATGGGAATTTGTTAATGTCCGGTTGTAGATGACTTGAACTAAACTTAATTAAAATGAATCAATCGTGTGTGTTACCGTGATGGCCCCTTCTCGGCGGAGTCCGGGAAGTGGACACGGTGTTGGAGTTATGCTTGCGCAGGTTTTTCCTTTAGCTTCTCGCTCGTGCTTCGCCTTCTCTTCTCGCTCTCTTTTGCGTATAAGTTAGCCACCACATATGCTAGTCGCTTGCTGCAGCTCCACACATATTGGCCTTATCCATTCCTATGAGCTTAAATAGTTTTGATCGCGTGGGTGTGAGATTGCTGAGTCCCTGTGGCTCACAGATACTACAACTCCAGATGCAGGTCCAGGTGATTCTGCTCCAGTTGACGATTACGAGCTCAGGTGGGAGTTCGACGAGGACTCTCAGCGATACTACGTGTCCTTTCCAGATGATCAGTAGTGGTGCCTAGTTGGGGTTATCGATTCAGGACCTTGTCGCATGTTGGGGGTCTTTTCTATTTTGGCACCGTAGTCGGGCCATGAGTGATTTGTTTGATGGATGTTATTTATGTACTCTGATGTGACGTGGCGAGTGTAAGCCAACTATGTTATCTCCCCCTTTTATTATGTATTACATGGGATGTTGTAATGATTGCCTGACTTGCGACATTGCTTTCAATGCGGTTATGCCTCTAAGTCGTGCCTCGACACGTGGGAGCTATAGCCGCATCGAGGGCGTTACAAGTTGGTAATCAGAGCCATCCCCGACCTTAGGAGCCCCATTGCTTTATCTTTTTAGCAGCCGAGTTGTGTCTAGAAAAATGTTTTGAGTCCTTAGGAATTATATATCGGAGAGCTTAGGAATTCTTTTTACTTCCCAGTCTCCTCATCGCTCTGGTAAGGCATCCTGGCGTAGAGTTTTGACTCTTCTCTTCTCAAATTTCACTAAAAAAAAATTTTAGGTTCACGCGAGTATCTTGGTTTTGTTCCGATGGTTTTGTGACGAGAACATTGTTCTTGGTGCCTCCTGTCTTTAGGGGTTGTGGCAGTGTCCCGGGGAGTTGAGCTCCGAGGTGTTGTCGTCACAATTTCATCGTTGCAATTCTGGTATACTTGAGATATGTTCGCCGACATCGAAAATCTCTTTTATGCAGTTCGTTGGTGAGATAACCTCGACGCCACCCAGTACTGGGGCGGGAGTTCGGGAGTATCGCCATAACTTGTATAACGGATGCTTTTCGAAGGTTGAGGTAGATGGTTTCCGAAGTTTTCCTGGTTATGTGTTGAAGGATGGATACAGCTGGATGTAGGATTTGCTAGTTTGGGTGAGATATTGTGCTTCCCCTGTATCCCCAACACCTGATTGCATAACCAGAAAGGTTCGGGAGTTTCATAGGTGGGAAATCTAGTAGCTCTAGTTCTTCTTCCACGGATATTGGTTTGAGATTGGGATTTCTTACCGATTATTCGTTCTTGATCCGTACCTTGTTGATTTATTTCTCTACCTTAATTCTTCGTGGCTTCTCAATTTATGGATATGTGATCATTTGAAGAGGAATGCATTCGTTCATTTTGTTCGGATGTGAAGACTATATGTTGCAATTTTCATTCCGTTGGATTCAGCTTCAATATTGTTGTCTATCTATGTGCTAATGGTGGTCAACCTCTTCAGGATGGCTCCTCCAACGCGCACGACTCCGAATCCTAATCCGCCTCCACCTCCGCCTCCTCCGGAAGCATGGCAAGCTGTGATGGCCGCTACTAATGCAAACACACAGTTGATCATGCAAATCCTTCAAGAGCGCAATCAAGGCAGTCAAGGGAATCAAGGCCATAATCAGCACCACTTTGCTACTCTGAACCAGTTCCTTGCTAATGGCCCAAAGACGTTCAGCAGTTGTGTTGAGGCTACCGACGCTGACGATTGGCTAGTGGATCTGGGCAAGCATTTTGAATGCAGCAACGTCAGGCATGAAGATTTCGTCAAGTTCGCTTCTTTCCAGCTCAAAGATCAGGCTGCAGAGTGGTTCCAGCAGTACAAGGATTCCAGAGGTGGACGTGTTATCACTTGGGACGATTTCCGTCAAGATTTCCGCGCTCATCACATCCCTCAAAGTGTGGTTGAGAGTAAGCGTCAGGAATTCCGCAATCTGAAGCAAGGCTCTTTGTCTGTCTATGACTACAACAAGTTGTTCCAGAAGCTCGCCCGTTTTGCCAAGCAGGATGTTCCTGATGAGAAGAGCATGATCTATCAGTTCAGGGGTGGTCTTCGTGAGGAAATTCAGCTCGCTCTTGTCCTCTTTGAGCCGTTGAGATACGATGAGTTCTACAACATGGCACTGAAGCAAGAGGCTGCTCAGATGAGATGTGATGCTTCCAGGAAGCGTGCCAGAGATGTTACTCCGTCTTCCTCTACTCAAGTGGTTAAGCAGCAGAAGTATTGGCTTCCTCCTCCTCCGTTCCGTCAGCCGTATCAGCAGAAGAGCAAAGGTGGCAGTGGTTTCTCCCACCCACCCAACCCAGGCTTTCAGAACAAGTCTTCATCTCAAGCTCCAAGATCGAGTGCTCCGTATCACCGTCCGCTTTCAGAGGTCACGTGCAACAAGTGCCAACAGAAGGGTCACTATGCCAACAAGTGTACCAACCAGAGGCATCTTCCTCCTCCTCCTCCTGTCAGATCGGCAAGTACAACTGTGGTCAAGCACAATCCCAAGCACGCTAAGGTCAATATGGTGAATGCAGCTCAGGCAGAGGATTCTTCAGATGTGATCATGGGTAACCTTCCTGTTAATGATATTCCTGCAAAAGTTCTTTTTGACACTGGTGCATCGCATTGTTTCATCTCGAGACCTTTTGCTTCCAAGCATGATTTTGTTACTCAAATGTTGCCGAGACCGTTGTCTATTGACTCTCCGGCCAGCCTCTTGACATCTCGAGTGTGTGTTCCGGATGTTACAATCACTTTGGGCGACTGCAAGTTTCTCTCTTCTCCGGTGGTTCTTGGCAATTCTGATATCGATCTTATTCTCGGGATGGACTGGCTCTCTAAGCATAAAGCTCAGCTTGATTGTGCAGCCAGGCAGATTCAACTGACGCATTCGTCTGAGGAGGTCATTGTCTTTGCCGCTCGGGATAATTCCATCCGGTTGTTTTCTCTCAATGAGAAGGGTGAATTGGATGCTATCTCTCAAATTCCTGTCGTTTGCGAATATCAAGACGTCTTTCCAGAAGAGCTCCCAGGAATGCCTCCGCACCGGCCAGTTGAATTCGTTATTGAACTTGAGCCCGGTACGGAACCTGTGTGCAAACGTCCCTACAAGCTCGGCCCTGAAGAGTTGAAGGAGTTGAAGAAACAACTCGATGAGCAAGAAAGATTGGGTCTCATTCGGCCTAGTACTTCTCCGTGGGGTTGTGGTGTTCTTTTTGTGAAGAAGCAAGATGGATCGAGTCGACTTTGTGTTGATTACCGTCCAGTAAACAAGAAGACCATCAAGAACAAATACCCACTTCCCAACATCAATGAGCTGTTCGAACAACTCAAGGGTGCTCAAGTATTCTCCAAGCTTGATCTCCGTATGGGTTATCATCAGATTCGTATTCGTGAGCAAGATATTCCCAAGACGGCGTTCAGAACAAGCTTTGGTTCATATGAATACACCGTCATGTCTTTTGGCCTCGCCAACGCTCCTCCGACGTTCTCTCGCATGATGAACTTCATCTTCAACCCCTACACCAATGAATTCGTTCTGGTCTATCTAGACGACATTCTGGTTTTCTCGAAGAACAAGAAAGATCATCCCAAGCACTTGCGTTTGGTTCTTGACAAGCTCAGAGAACATCAGTTCTACGCCAAGTTCTCCAAGTGTGAATTTTGGCTCGATGAGGTTCTTTATCTTGGTCATATCATCTCCGCCAAGGGCATTTCCGTGAATCCTGAGAAGGTGTCTGCAATTGTGAATTGGGAACCTCCTCAGAATGTAAAGCAACTCCGCAGTTTCCTCGGTCTCGCAAGCTATTGCAGAAGATTCGTTGAAAACTTTTCTAAGATCGCCAAGCCTCTCTCAAATCTTCTTCAGAAGCACGTCAAGTACGTTTGGTCTCCGGAGTGTGATATTGCTTTCAACACTTTGAAAGAGAAATTGATCACTGCTCCAGTTCTGACTCCACCTGATGAAACCAAGCCGTACGAGGTCTTTTGTGATGCCTCTCTCCAAGGTCTCGGTGCTGTACTGATGCAAGAGAAGAAAGTTGTTGCTTATACCTCTCGCCAGTTGAAACCTAATGAGAAGAACTACCCCACTCATGATCTCGAGTTGGCGGCAGTTGTACACGCTTTGTTGACTTGGAGACATCTTCTATTGGGAAGGAAAGTGGATATTTTCACTGATCACAAGAGTCTCAAGTACATCTTCACTCAGCCTAATCTCAACCTCAGGCAGACTCGATGGGTCGAAATGATTCAAGAATACAATCCGAGTATCGAGTATACTCCAGGCAAGGCTAATGTGATTGCTGACGCTTTGAGCAGAAAAGCATATTGCAACAGTCTGATTCTCAAGCCTTATCAACCCGAGCTTTGTGAAGCTTTCCGCAAACTTAATCTGCAAGTTGTTCCTCAAGGTTTCCTCGCCAACCTTCAAGTCTCTCCTACCTTAGAAGACCAGATTCGCCAAGCCCAACTTCTTGATGCTATGGTGAAGAAGGTGAAGATTGGTATTGCAAGAGTCAGTCCAAGTACAAGTGCTACCGACTTGATGACAAGGACACTCTCTTCTTCGAGGATCGAATTGTTGTGCCCAAAGGTGAACTCCGTAAGGTGATCATGAACGAGGCTCACAACTCTCTCCTCTCCATCCACCCTGGTAGTACGAAGATGTATCAGGACCTCAAGCAAGCTTATTGGTGGACTCGAATGAAGCGCGAGATCGCTCAATTCGTGAATGAATGTGATGTCTGCAGAAGAGTGAAGGCAGAACACCAAAGGCCAGTTGGTCTCCTCCAACCTCTTGCCATTCCAGAATGGAAGTTTGACCACATTGAAATGGACTTCGTGACTGGGTTTCCAAAGTCCAAGCGTGGCAATGATGCTATATTTGTCGTCATCGACAAGCTCACCAAAGTGGCTCATTTTCTGCCTATCAAAGAGTCGATCACTGCAGCTCAATTGGCGGAACTCTATACCTCTCGCATTGTCTCTCTGCACGGTATTCCTCAAGTGATATCTTCAGACCGTGGCAGCATCTTTACCTCCAAGTTTTGGGATTCTTTTAAGAAGGCCATGGGCACCAACATCCGCTTCAGCACAGCTTTCCATCCTCAAACAAGCGGTCAAGTCGAGCATGTCAACCAAATTCTTGAAGATATGCTCAGGGCTTGTGTGATCTCCTTCGGCATGAAGTGGGAGGATTGTCTTCCTTATGCTGAATTCTCATACAACAACAGCTTTCAAGCAAGTTCAGGCAAGGCCCCTTTTGAAATTCTTTATGGCAGGAAGTGCCGTACCCCTCTCAACTGGTCTGAAACCGGTGAACGTCAGCTGCTGGGTAATGACTTAATCACAGAAGCAGAAGAAATGTGCAAAGTCATTCGTGATAACCTCAAAGCAGCTCAATCCCGCCAGAAGTGCTACTATGATAGTAAGCACCGTGAATTGGTTTTCGAGATCGGAGATCATGTTTACCTCCGCGTCTCTCCCATGAAAGGTACTCGTCGCTTCGGTATCAAAGGGAAGCTTGCCCCTAGATACGTGGGACCTTTCAAGATTGTCAGCAAGAGAGGCGACCTCGCCTATCAACTCGAGCTTCCTTCAAACTTTGCAAATGTTCATGATGTGTTCCATGTCTCTCAGCTTCGAAAGTGCTTCAAGACTCCTGACCGCACCGTCAACTTCGAGGACATTGAGCTCCAAGAAGATCTCTCCTATCGTGAGCACCCAGTTGCTATTCTCGAAGAGACTGAACGCAAGACTCGCAACAAGTCAATCAAATTTCTCAAAGTCAAGTGGTCACACCATTCCGACCGTGAAGCTACCTGGGAACGCGAGGATCACCTCCGTTCTGAGTACCCGGAGTTCTTTCAGTCCTAGATCTCGGGACGAGATCTTTTCGTAGTGGTGGAGTGTTGTAACGCCCCAGATATACTTTCCATATTTGTATCCAACTCTTGTCGTCCCCGGCGCTAAGTTATATTTATTTCTCGGGTTGGGTCTTTGTCTCCGTGTGTTGTTTTCTTTTTCGGGCATCTCTTATCATGTCATCACGTGCATTGCATTTGCATACATGTTCATCTCATGCATTCGAGCATTTTCCCCGTTGTCCGTTTTGCATTCCGGCGCTTCGTTCTCCTCCAGTGGTCATTTCTACCTTTCTTTCTCGTGTGGGGATTAAACATTTCCGGATTGGACCGAGACTTGTCAAGTGGCCTTGGTTTACTACCGGTAGACCGCCTGTCAAGTTTCGTATCATTTGGACTTCGTTTGATGCTCCAACGGTTAACCGAGGGACCGAAAAGGCCTCGTGTGTGTTGCAGCCCAACACCCCCCAAATTTGGCCCAAAACCCACCAAACTCTGCTCCATGTCCTAGAGCGTTCGATCACGATCGTATGGGCGAAAACCGCACCTCATTTGGACTCTCCTAGCTCCCTCTATGCCTATATATACACCCCTCCGTTTTCGGATCTCTCCCTCTCCCCGAAACCCTAAAAAAAAGATCTCCTTCCTCCGCCGCTGACGGACGTGTCCGGCCCGCGCCGGACAGCGTCCGCTCCACCCCGCCGCCCGCCTCAGCCAACGCCACGCCTCCACGTGGGCCGCGCCCACATCGCCGCCGCCGGGCCCGCCAGGCCCACGGGGAGCCCCCGCGGCCCGTCTCCGCGCCGCCGCCCCCGCGCCCGACCCCGTTCGCCTGCGCCGCCTCCTTCCCCGACGCCGGTGACCGGCGCCGCCGCATGCCGCCTCCC
>NC_041389.1:531735333-531757762 GCF_002162155.2 Triticum dicoccoides | reverse complement strand
GTCCAGAAACCCTAGTTTTTTATGCGATGTTTGACTGCTCGTATCTCCGCAACCGTAGATCCGTTTTAGGCGTATGATATATCAAAATCTTCGCCTCGACATGTAAATCATTTCATTCCATTGCATCATTTGCATTTGAGGTCATCTTGATACCCAAAATGCTGTTAGAAGGAGGCTTCGTGAGTTAGACTGCAGATCCGTTAGTTCATCATGCACTTTTGTCATTTTTTCTATATTTAATCCGTGCATGATATGCCTGTGCCCCTTTGGGATGTATTGTGAAGCATTTTGTCTTCTTTCCAGAGGTGCCACCCATGCATTTTTAGGATGTGTGTGTTGTCTTGTGCAAGCTTGCGAAGAGAGGTACCTGAGATTGCAGATTTCAGGGACTTAGTGATTTTCACTAAGTTTGGGATATTTTAGTTCATGATGCTATATGTCCAGCTTGTTTCCTAGCGATCCGTGCCTCTTTTGAGGATGATCAGTAAGGGAGTTTTGATATTTATGTCATGCTCTATCCATCCATGTATTTGTTGGCATTTGTGGAGTGCTCTAGGTTGACTCAATCGAGCTCAACTTTTGCTTCGTTGTTAATCTGGGCAGATCGTCAACTTGTTTGCGATTTCGCCGATGCTACCGTTAGTGTTCCATGCATGCTATGCCTTCGTTCTTGCCATGTGTAGCTAGCACTTTGTGCCTTCTTGCTGGTTATATGCTTTCCTTGCCATGACTTGCACCGTAGTGAGTGCATCGAGCTCGTTTACATGCCTTCGTGAGTTAAATTTCAGCATGTCTCAGTTTTCATTAAGTCTGAAAACTGATTGTGTTCGAGCGATGTTCGTGAGCTCGGTAGAGTATTTTGTGTACCCTTTTGGCCCCAGGTCACTTTGGGTGTTTTATTAAGCTTGTTGAGTAGCTCCATGCCATGTTCTTACTTGTCATGTTCAGGTTTTCTATCATGTTGTTTTGCTGCTCCGAAGAGAGCTTCGTGATCTGAAATTTCAGACTAGTGTTAATTTCACTAAGTCTGAAATCTGTTTTGCATTTGCGTTTTAGCCATGCTTGTTTGAACCTCTTAATGGATGAATTTGCCTATGGCTCAGTGCTAGTGTTTTGTCAACCATCTTGTGAACATCACTGCCATGTATTTTGTTTTCATGTTTGGTGGCTGTAGCATGTTCTTTTCGTTGCATTTAGATGCCTACTTGCTGTAAATCGCAGACCGGTGCCGTATCTTAAAACGCTTGCCATTTCCAAACCGTAGCTCCGATTCCTATGATCTTTATATCGTTTTCAAGCGATTTAATCCCCTCTATCCAGTGGCACACTTGGTTTTCCAAGTTGATGCCAGGTTCATGCATTTCCTGTCATATCTTGCATTTTGCATCCCGCATCGCATCCCGCATAGCATATCGTCATTTCATCATTTGCTTGGTCTTGCCCGTGGTTGATTGTATCCTTGTTGCTTGTTTGTCTTGTTGGGTAGAGCCGGGAGACGAGTTCGCTACCGAGGAGACCGTTGAGTTTGCTTGTGAGGATCCAGTCAACTCTGACAACTGTGCAGGCAAGATGATCATACCCTCGAAATCACTACTATCTTTGCTATGCTAGTTTGCTCGCTCTTTTGCTTTGCCAATGCTACGATGCCTAACATTTGCTTGTCAGCCTCCCAATTGCCATGTCGAACCTCTAACCCACCATTGTCCTAGCAAACCATTGATTGGCTATGTTACCGCTTTGCTCAGCCCTTCTTATAGCGTTGTTAGTTGCAGGTGAAGATTGGAGCCGTTCCTTGTTGGAACATTTATATTCTTGTTGGGATATCATTATATTGCTATGTTATCTTAATGCATCTATATACTTGGTAAAGGGTGGAAGGCTCGGCCTCTCGCCTAGTGTTTTGTTCCACTCTTGCCGCCCTAGTTTCCGTCATACCGGTGTTATGTTCCCGGATTGTGCGTCCCTTACGCGGTTGGGCTATAATGGGAACCCCTTGATAGTTCGCCTTGATTAAAGCTTTTCCAGCAATGCCCAACATTGGTTTTACCATTTGCCACCTAGCCCCTTTTCCCTTGGGTTTCCGGAGCCCGAGGGTCATCTTATTCTAGCCCCCCTCGGGCCAGTGCTCCTCTGAGTGTTGGTCCGAACTAGAGCCCTGTGCAGCGCCACCTCGGGGAAACTCAAGGTTTGGTTTTAGTTGTACGGATTGCTCATCTGAGTGTGCCCTGAGAAAGAGATATGTGCAGCTCCTATCGGGATTTGTCGGCACATTCGGGCGGTGTTGCTGGACTTGTTTTAACCTGTCGAATCATCTTGTTGTACCAAGATACCGAGTCTGATCGGTGTGTCTTGGGTGGAGGTCTATTCCTTCGTTGACCGTGAGAGCTTGTCATGGGCTAAGTTGGGACTCCCCTGCAGGGATTGATCTTTCGAAAGCCGTGCCCGCGGTTATGGGCGGATGGGAATTTGTTAATGTCCGGTTGTAGATGACTTGAACTAAACTTAATTAAAATGAATCAATCGTGTGTGTTACCGTGATGGCCCCTTCTCGGCGGAGTCCGGGAAGTGGACACGGTGTTGGAGTTATGCTTGCGCAGGTTGTTCCTTTAGCTTCTCGCTCGTGCTTCGCCTTCTCTTCTCGCTCTCTTTTGCGTATAAGTTAGCCACCACATATGCTAGTCGCTTGCTGCAGCTCCACACATATTGGCCTTATCCATTCCTATGAGCTTAAATAGTTTTGATCGCGTGGGTGTGAGATTGCTGAGTCCCTGTGGCTCACAGATACTACAACTCCAGATGCAGGTCCAGGTGATTCTGCTCCAGTTGACGATTACGAGCTCAGGTGGGAGTTCGACGAGGACTCTCAGCGATACTACGTGTCCTTTCCAGATGATCAGTAGTGGTGCCTAGTTGGGGTTATCGATTCAGGACCTTGTCGCATGTTGGGGGTCTTTTCTATTTTGGCACCGTAGTCGGGCCATGAGTGATTTGTTTGATGGATGTTATTTATGTACTCTGATGTGACGTGGCGAGTGTAAGCCAACTATGTTATCTCCCCCTTTTATTATGTATTACATGGGATGTTGTAATGATTGCCTGACTTGCGACATTGCTTTCAATGCGGTTATGCCTCTAAGTCGTGCCTCGACACGTGGGAGCTATAGCCGCATCGAGGGCGTTACAGGAAGCCAGAGGGTCCAAGAAGGGGAAGACCCTTCTGCCGGACTACGCCCCCGACGTCGAAGACGGCGGGGGGGGTGGGGGGGAATGGCCATCCAGGGTCAAGCCCCTGGCAAAATCGTGAGTGTCCGGCTACCCGAATGACTTATTGCACTCCTTTATTATTCGATAGCTTCTAATGCCGAATCTAATTATGCAGTCCGCCCAAAGCTCAGCTTGGCGATTCGTCGAGCGGCTCTTTGAATTCGTCGGACGTGAATAGCGCGTCACTTCCGACGGCCTCCTCCCCTCTCCCTACAGATGACACTGAGGTGGAGTCCCGTAGGGGACAAAACCAGGAGGAGGTGGTCCTGGAGGCGCCACAAGGCGACCTTCCGGACTCCAGGCCCAAAGGGGGTAAAGCCTCGGAGGGATCTAAGTCCGGCCCCGGACCGGACACTGCTCCGGAACCATCAGCAGTTCCAGAGTCCGACAGGCGGCGCCTTCATAAGAAGGGCAAGCCTGCGACAGCGGCGACTTCCGTCCACCCGGAGGCGCCGGACAATTTGCTGGGGGCGCTTAATGGCGCCTCCATCAACGAGGAACACCGCATTGTTATGAGTGCGGTGATTCAGAAGGTTCAGTCCGCCAAGAGCGGGCTGACGGAAGCCTGTACCAGCCTGTTAACGGGCTTTGAGGTATGTGTTCAAAAACATATATAAAAAATATTACCGCATAGACAGTAGCCCCTGATGCTCAGTTCGGTGTTCGAAAAGAAAAGCCGAGCTGAGGATCTAAAAAGATATACGCAGGAGTCTAATAGAAATATGTCAATATGGGAATGCATGCTGCGTTGCTGACCTCTGCCGCACTGACTGCGGAGGTCAATGCATTGAAGGAAAGCCTCGAGCGGTCTGAGAGCAAGATCGGCCGTGCCAAGAAGCAGCTCGAGGATAAAGAGGGTACATAGTACCTCCTGTAAATGTATATAGAAATACTTGGTTGCAAAATAAGAACATGACCAACGTTAATGTTGCAGGAGCCACGACCGAGGTAGCGACCCTGAAAGAGGCGGTCTCCATGGCCGAAAAGAGTGCGGCCTTGGAGCGCACCGAGCGAGAGAAGCAGGAGGCGCGGGTGGCGGAGGTGTGGCAAGAGCTCCAGGCTCTCGTGGAAAAACACAAGAGTTTGGAGCGTGACTCGAAGACTCGAGAGTCCGAGCTTGCCTTGGCTCTTGAGAGTGCCAAGACCGCTAAGGCCGAAGCCCAGAAGGCCCTTCAGGAGATCGACGCGATGAAGAAGATAGCGGCGGGTAAGGCATTCTTTATGCAAAGCAAAAATATAAAAGTTAATTATCTGCTACTTACCCGAATCCGGAGCTCTCCAGGAGCGTTCGCCGATCTGCCCCGTAGTGTGTCTGATGCCGTCGCATACTACCGAGCCGAAGAGGGGAGCTCGACGGAAAAAGTGTTCTGGTCTCAGTATGCTGAGGTCGAACATCCGGTGCCTCTGAGCGACCAGCTGAAGCAGCTGGTCGAGCTCCACAAGGTGGCCGAACAGGCCATGAAGGGCCTCATAGCTCGGCTGTGGCCTGGAGAAGTCATGCCTGGGAGCTACTTCGGTCTGGTGCGGTGGCTGGTGGATGCGTGTCCGTGGATTGAGGTCGTCAAGTGCTCCGTTTGTATTGAAGGTGCCCGTCAGGCCCTTGCCCGTGCTAAGGTGCACTGGGGCAAGCTAGATGCGGAGAAGCTGTTGACGGACGCGCCACCGCCGGGGAAGGAGTATTGTACGCCCGAGATGTATTATAATGGCGTTCTAAAGGGTGCCCGCCGTATAGCGGATGAGTGCTCCAAAGATGTAATTTTTTAGTAGACTCGCATTTGTTATCCTGTACGCTGAAGCTTTGTTCATATGCGTTAAGCAACGCTTGTTAATTTAAAATATTACCTTCTGTGCGGCCGTTTATCAAATCTGAGAGATGCAAGTCGTCGGCTTCGACCCCCATGCCACGAGTGCTGGGGTGTTCGAGATAAACCTGAGCGCTCTTGTTCCCATTCTTGGGTCCATCTAGGGAGGCGTTCAACACAACGAACCAGGCCGTCGGACTTATAATGCTTTATCACTCTCACTTAGCCATAGAATTCTATAATTTTAAATTTTGGCGAATCCCCTAGTATTCGGAAGACCGAGTTCGGGGGCTATCCACGCCTAGGCCGGATAAGTCTGGTTCCTCGCTCGAAGCGGCATAAGTCTTTAAGGACTCGAAGAAACCTCGCGAACAGCGACCGGTCTCTCGCACTATCATGACACTCAGTTTTAGCTTTCTCTACTGAGGTGTTAACCCAGCTCAACTGGGGCACAATCGCAGTAGTTCTCCCAGCGCTACCTTAGCCAACAATGCGGAACGTAAGGTACCAAAACATGGGAACCGGGCAAACCCAACTATTGACCAAAGACATGATTCGGAGCCGATGCATATAGTGCTATAAGTTCGGGGTGCCGCACTCGTGAGAGTGTTCGGTCTTCTCACACCATGTTATGGGGTGTTGTAAGCCCCTGGTGTATTGTCCGCACCAAAGTGTACGGTTGCAGAATGTCATGACTGAACATATTTGTATATAAAAATAGATAAGTACAATAATAGGTAAGAGCTATATATTGTTTATTAAAAAAGGGCTGCTGTGAAAGCAGAACGATACAAGAAGTGCGGTAGGCCAGAGATGGGAGTATTTGACATATTTCCCTCCAGGGGCAAGCTGCGGGATTGTAAGTAAAACAGGTATTAAACTCGTGTTAGAGACCACCTGGACGTTTGACGTGGCTTGCTCCCTCCTTGGTTGTTGCATCGTTGGTTCGGCGAGTGTATTTGCCGGATAGGCCTTCCGAATAGTTGGGTCCTGAAAGTGTGTAAAAAGGAAAATGGCGAAATAGGGAGCCTCTTAGTGCGGTTGAGCCGCCTTCTGGGTGTGCCGTTGTTGTGCCCCTCCCCTTATGCCCATGGTATCTCTAAGGCGTAATTATGTACTCGTGGTACCACTATCGCTGTTTGGCGGGGGCTGGGGTTGGGGCCGCACTGCTATGCTTGCTCGGAACATGCCAGCCGGATTTGTTGGAGGTTACTTCGGGCTCGCTTGACGTTGTCCGGACGTTTGACGCCTGGATTGTAGAACTGCCTTGAGAGGCTACTCTGTACTTCCGCCGCCAGGGCCACCGTGTGCTCCTCCGTTCGGAGAGAGTGTTCGGTGTTTCCGTTTACCGTGATGACTCCGCGAGGTCCTGGCATCTTGAGCTTGAGATATGCATAGTGCGGCACCGCATTGAATTTTGCAAATGTGGTTCGTCCAAGCAGGGCGTGATAGCCGCTGTGGAATGGGACTATGTCGAAGATTAACTCCTCGCTCCGGAAGTTATCCAGGGATCCGAAGACCACTTCGAGTGTAATCGAGCCTGTACAGCTGGCCTCTACACCTGGTATGACACCCTTGAAGGTTGTCTTTGTGGGTTTAATCCTTGAGGGATCGATGCCCATTTTTCGCACTGTGTCCTGGTAAAGCAGGTTCAGGCTACTGCCGCCGTCCATTAGGACTCTGGTAAGGTGAAACCCATCAATAATTGGGTCTAGGACCAGTGCGGCGAATCCGCCGTGACGGATGTTGGTGGGATGGTCCCTTCGATCGAAGGTGATCGGGCAGGAGGACCATGGGTTGAACTTTGGGGCGACTGGCTCCAGCGCATAGACGTCCTTGAGAGCACGCTTCCGCTCCCTTTTGGGGATGTGGGTTGCGTATATCATGTTCACCGTCCGAACTTGCGGGGGAAATCCCTTCTGTCCTTTGTTGTTCGGCGGCCGGGGCCCCTCCTCGTCATCGCTATGTAGCCCCTTGTCCCTGGTTTCGGCGCTTAACTTGCCTGCCTGCTTGAACACCCAACAGTCCCTGTTGGTGTGATTGGCCAGCTGTTCGGGGGTGCCGTGTATCTGGCACGAGCGATCGAGTATCCGGTCTAAGCTGGATGGGCCCTGAGGGTTTCCTTTGAATGGCTTCTTCCGCTGACCCGGTTTAGAGCCTCGGAATCCGGCATTGACTGCTGTATCTTCAGTATTGTCACCGTTAATGCGGCGCTTATGCTTGTTGCGACATGACCTGCCGTTGTTATCCTTGGTATCCGGATTACCGGGGCTCTTGGTTAGGTTATTGCTACGAGCTAGCCAGCTGTCTTCTCCCGCACAAAAGCGGGTCATGAGTGTCGTGAGGGCTGCCATAGATTTCGGCTTTTCCTGTCCTAGGTGCCGGGCAAGCCATTCGTCATGGATGTTGTGCCTGAAGGCTGCAAGGGCCTCGACATCCAGACAATCGACTATTTGGTTTTTCTTGGTTAGGGTTCGTGTCCAGAATTGTCTGGCCGATTCCTCTAGCTGTTGGATTATGTGGCTTAGGTCATCGGCGTCTGGTGGTCGCACATACGTGCCCTGGAAGTTGTCAAGGAATGCGGATTCCAGGTCCTCCCAACAACTAATTGACTCTGCTGGCAGGCTGTTAAGCCAATGTCGAGCTGGTCCTTTAAGCTTGAGCGGGAGGTATTTGATGGCATGTAGATCATCACCACGGGCCATGTGGATATGAAGGAGATAGTCCTCGATCCATACCGCGGGATCTGTTGTGCCATCGTATGATTCGATGTTTATGGGTTTGAAGCCCTCGGGGATTTGATGATCCATTACTTCGTCTATGAAGCATAGTGGGTGTGCGGCGCCCCTGTACTGGGCTATATCACGACGCAGCTCGGACGAGCTTGGTCTGTTGTATTCGGCCGGGCCATACTTATTATGTCCGGCGTGACGGCTAGCGTCACGTGAAACGGGGCGCCCATGCGATCCATAGATCGATCTTGTTTGCCTTGCCTTATTCTCCAAGATGTCTCGCAGGTCTGTTGCGTCTCCCCGTACTCTGGTATGTTTTGAGCGGTGTCGGGGTGCGGCTTGGGTTGAGGGCCTGAAGGCCTCTCTATCGCGGCCACGGGGTGGACGATCGGGCGCATCGTACGCTGGTGATGTAGGTTTAGTTGCTTCCTCCTCAAGTTGGGGTAGCAGCCTGCGCTTTGGGTAGCTCTTGGATGGGAGTTCTAGTTTATACTCTTCGGCCACCAGGACTTCGGTCCATCTGTCGGCTAGCAAGTCTTGGTCAGCTCTAAGCTGCTGCTGTTTCTTCTTGAGGCTGCTTGCCGTGGCTACGAGCCTGCATTTGAAACGCTCTTGTTCGACGGGATCCTCTGGCACGACGAATTCGTCGTCGTCGAGGCTTGCCTAGTCTTCGGAGGGAGGCATGTAATTGTCGTCCTCGTCTTCTCCGTCGGCCGCTCTCTCATGAGGTCTGGCTCCTTCGTCCTCCTGCACTGAATCCTGCTGGAGGGGGTTGTCTTCGGCACTATCCGGTGTGTTGTTATCTCCGGTGCCGGAATCGCCGTTTTTGCTTTGGCGGGACTTAGAGCGGCGCCGCTGACGTGGGCGCTTGGGTTACTTCTTGGAGGGGTCATCCTCCGTTTTCTCCTCGCCATCCCCCGCTTTAGGGGTGTCCACCATGTATATGTCATATGACGAGGTGGCTTTCCAGTTCCCTATAGGTGTTGGTTCTTGATCGTCTCCTTCATTGGCGTCCATGCCGTCGATGTCTTCGGAGTCAAAGTCGAGCATGTCGGTTAAATTGTCGACAGTGGCTACGAAGTGGGTGGTGGGTGGGCTTTGAATTTCTTCGTCGTCTGCATCCCAACCGTGTTGGCCGTAGTTCGGCCAGGGTTCTCCTGACAAAGAGAGAGACTTTAATGAATTCAGGATATTGTCAAAAGGCGAGTGCTGAAAGATGTCCGCGGCGGTGAACTCCATGACCGGAGCCCAATCGGGCTTAATCGGAAGAGGTGCGGGATTTATGGAGTCCGGATTGGAGTCCGGCACCTTGGAGTCATGGGCCTTGCGAGGGACTAGGCTGGTATCCGACTCTATCGCCGTAGAGGTTGCAGCTTCCGGGACGGCGTCCAACCCTCCGTCCCCGACTGGCGCAGTGGGCTCCGAGCTAATGGTCGGAGCGGACACCTGAGCGACGCTCTAGGTGTTGTCCGATGACAGAGCTAAATCATGCCCATCGTGACAGTGCGGCGCGCCCGGTCGTGGCTCGAATCCGTCGAAGATCAAGTCCCCGCGGATGTCGGCCGTGTAGTTTAAGCTTTCCAAACCTGACCTGATGGCCAGGGGCGTAGCTTTCGATCTGCTCCAGATGGCCGAACGAGTCGGCCCGCAGTGCGAAGCCGCCGAATACGAAGATCTGTCCGGGGAGAAAGGTCTCATCCCAGACCGCATTGCGATTGACGAGCGAAGAAGCCATCGGGCCTAAAGGCGACGACACAGAGGAACTCTCAATGAAAGCACCAATGTCGGTGTCAAAACCGACGGATCTCGGGTAGGGGGTCCCGAACTGTGCTTCTAGGCGGATGGTAACAGGAGACAAGGGACACGATGTTTTTACCCAGGTTTGGGCCCTCTCGATGGAGGTAAAACCCTACTCCTGCTTGATTAATATTGATGATATGGGTAGTACAAGAGTAGATCTACCACGAGATCGGAGTGGCTAAACCCTAGAAGCTAGCCTATGGTATTACTGTTGTTCGTCCTACGGACTAAAACTCTCCGGTTTATATAGACACCGGAGAGGGCTAGGGTTACATAGAGTCGGTTACAACGGGAGGAGATCTTCATATCGTATCACCAAGCTTGCCTTCCACGCCAAGGAAAGTCCCATCCGGACACGAGACGGAGTCTTCAATCTTGTATCTTCATAGTCCGGGAGTCCGGCCAAAGGCCATCCGGACACCCCCTAATCCAGGACTCCCTCACCTGTGTACACTCACAAACACATTAGTCCCTTAACATATAAGTCTTCAATACACCAGAATCATTAAGGGGCAGTAGATGCACTTATAGTCTGCAGGTTTTCGTCTCCAGCAGGGGCGGAGACAAGGGGGGGGGGGCGAGCAGGGGCTAGACCCCTGCCAATCGCTCGCCCCCCTCAATGATTTGTAGCAGGTACTATATACTGTGTGTCTGCTAATTGGCCGGAGTTAATAGCATCATTAGCCCATATACATGTAAATTAGTACTACTAAATGAAAACCAGCTACACTACAGGAACCCAAAGCCCAATAGCCCATATAGGCATGTACTGTTGTGACTTGATGATTGTTGTTTTGCCCCGTTATCTGAACGTGCGTACACGCGTGTTCGGGACTAGGGCGTCTTTTGCCGCCGCCGACCGCCTCATCACGAGGGCGCCATTGATCAATTTACAATCCACTCTTCGGTGTCAAACGCAAGCTGCATGGAGATCAGAGCACTGCTAAACGTCGGGGGATCAGATGGAGGAAGAAGGTACCACCACATGCTAGTAGCTATTAGGATTTCTACTATGAACTTTACAATCTTAGTTTGGTCAATTGGTGTTATGTACAATAAAACAGTGTGTTAATCTATTAACCAGTTTCTTTTTTGTTACAGTAGTCAACGAGGAAACAGAAGACAATAACAATTAAGGAACAAATTCCTTTTTCAAGCCAATTGCTTCGACTTCAACCTCCAACATTACTAGTGCGAAGATGTAAATCCATCTGAGGAGCAACCTATTGCAAATAACAATACTGATGATTAGGGGGTTGTGGCATCAGTAGAAGTCACAGAACAGTCTATTACAGATAACAATACTGATGAAAGGGACCCTGTAAGCACAAACAAATTTGGGCACTCCCTCGTGATACAAAAAGAAGCATGGGGATTTTATATTCTAGAGGATGTTTATCAACCATACATGAGAGAATATCCATATAAGAATATACACGATCTACAAATAAAGGTATTTTTCTCGAACCGCTGAAGTCGTTGCCTTATTAATTCTCTTGAAGCACTGAAATTGCTACTCCATTATAGCAAATAAATGATGCTGTCTTCGAAATGCACCAAAAGATACAAAGTATACCTACCATATCATGCAACAAGAAATTCGTAAGTTACATTCTCAAAGAGTCCAAACACAAATTAGAGAAGAACAATTATACTAATAAAGTTATGCATAATGGTAGACGGAGCAGGAGGTGATTTTTTTTAAAGACATGGCTTTGGTTTTCCGCACCTTTCATGTCCAAATCCTGGCTCCGCCCCTGGTCTCTAGCTATCTTCACGCGTGCACCACGTGGACGCCGTTCGTCCCCTTGCGTTAGCCTCATCACGGCCCCATGAAAACAACTGATTCGAACGTTTCCAGTGAGGCCGGGATATGGACGCTTTGAGTTTCATGCGGGTATAGGTCAACGCCGCGCACAAGGAACCAAATCATTTTTACGCCATCCATCGGGCGCGTTTGGGGGCTGAGACCAACCAAACACACTCCAAAATAGAACACCAACACGTAAAAAGTCTCGACGCCTAAATCACATCGACCGAGAATTGGCAAAACCGTAACTCATTTCTCTGATCTAAGACTGGTTTCCTTGGGCGCATTTCAGTTGCAGAAATAGAAAGGAGAAATCAACAAACACTCGCTTTCTCTCCCTCTCCGCTCTCTTCTATATAAAAAAAGACAATCCGTCTCACTGCGTGGAGGGCCCTACTCCCTGGCCCACCGCACAACTATAGTTTTGACTCGCTGGTCCTCACTTTCGTTTTTGGCGGGGCGAGCCCGCGAAGCAATCGCCGCGGTGCGAAAACCGCCCGTGGCGCGCCAAGTTTTTTCCTATACTTTCCTTTTGGGCGGGGGCGTGGGCTCGGCCGAAACTTGTGGCGCGCGCGCCGGGGCCGTGGGAGGAGTAGAAAATCCTTCGGACGCGCCAAACCTTCGCTCCCATTCTCCAAATTAAACCCGTCCCCGCGCGCTGTCTTCTCCCCCTCCTGCCTCACCCATCTCCCCAATCCCACCGCCGCCTCCCCTCCCCTCCCCCGCGCCGTCGCCTCTCGCGGCTACCGTGCTTCCCGCCCGGATCAGCACTGAGGCGCGCGTGCCGCCTCCACGGGAAGGAATTCGGTTATCTCTCTCGCAAGCGGCGTCCTCGACGGCGGCGACCCACCGCGGCACCTTTTGCCGGTAAGGAACCCTAGATTTCTGCTCGTTTCTTTCTTCCGTCTTTCTTTTGCTATGAAATGCCGAATCCGACCAGATCTTGATTCTTTGCCCAGGACGTGCTCGCCGAAGGGGCGGGGCCGAGGAATGCGCCGCCGTGCCTGTACCTGAGACGGCGTCTGCGACAACTGAAATCTCCCTAAATCTGCGATCTGCGATCTGAACCCAACCGCCGCCAATCCCCGCCAACAATGGAGGCCGGCGGTGGCGCTGCTCGCCCCGAAGCCCCTAGCGGCGAAGGCGCCAGGTTGGGGCAGTCGCAGATGGAGTTTGACGGCCCGGTCGTGCTCAACCGATCTGCCGAGCTCGAATCAAGCGATGCGATGGATATCGATGCGACCCCAGCGCAAGCTCCGAGCCAGATGGTGCCGCCGCCCACGCAGTCTCCCGCTGCTACACTGACGGACGCCGTTGTACAAGTGCAGAAGCAGCTGAAGCGGAAGAGGGCATCCAATGGCCCTGTGATTGCTCCTGCAGAGAAGGAGGCTCTTGCTGACGGGTGCCGCCTGGAGCTCCAGGGCCTGTTCGAGTACTACAAGGAGGTTTCTGGGCACAAGATGCAGCTCGATGGTGGTGGAAATCTGTCAACCAATGCCATGATTGGGTGCTTGCTGGAGGAGAGCAATCTTGGGCTATCCAAGTTGGTGGATGAGACATTTGAGAAGCTCAAGGGAATAGAGGGTGTCTCTGTGGCTTCGGTCCGCAGCTCCGTGCTGCTCATTGGGCAGAGGATGATGTACGGACAATCTAGCCCTGATGCTGATGTGTTGGAAGATGAATCAGAGCTCTCTCTTTGGTGCTGGGAGGTAAATCCTATCCTATGTTGTTCATTTACAAGTTAGTGCCATAATAGTTCAGTTCAATGCTATTTTAATCCAGAAAGAGTGGCTCTGTTTAATTAATATGTCTTGATGTCTTGTGGGTTGGTAATTGCAGGTAAGAGATTTGAAGGTACTGCCTGTGAGAACGCGTGGGTTTTTAAGTGCGCGGAGAACTGCCAGAAAGAAAATCCATGAGAGGATCACTGCTCTCCATTGTAAGACATATCTTCTTGCACCACGTTTGAACTTCCATCTATCAATGTTTGACAGTTAATATGCAAATTTCAGTTTTTTGGTTTGTATAGCTCAAGTTGTGCCCATTCGTTGAATATACAACATGCTTAGCTGTTATTTTTTTCTTGAAATGTTGTTGCAAGTTAGCTTTCATTGACATCTAATTAGAACTGTGAATTTGCCTACTCCATAGCTTGTTTTCTGTTCACTAAGTGCATCTCTATTGCAGCAACTTTGTCAGCTCTGGAATCTACAGGGGCTGAAGGTCAAGTAAATGAACTTAGAAAAGTATCAATGAAGTTAAGCAAAGCACTAAACCTGGAAGGGATTAGATCAATGGTGGACAGAGTGACACAAAAGAACAACATTCAAAGGTGTGTGTCTGCCTTTTGCATTGTGTTTTGTTTGTAGGCATTGGCATGCTCATATTATCTGAACCTTAAGGATTTGAAGCCCTAATACATGTGTATTTATTTGTGAATGAAGGGGTGCCAAAGATGTAGAATCAGCAGATCAGTCAATGCAAGTGATGCAAAATAATGAGGGAACTGTTGGCAGAGTAGATGCTGTGAATGGCTCTGAGCTGCCAAATGGAAATGATCCTGCTAATGTTAGTATCTCCTCTTTCCTTTCCATCATTTAAAAAAACGCAGCGTGCAAGTATTTAAATAATTTCAGAGAATGTGATTAGCTATGTATTCTATAGATGCTATGAAGATACTGACAAATTTTGTATACATTAAGTTGCTGCACCTTATTCAAACTTTTAGAAATCAGATTAATTTTCTTATGTGAACTCATAGTACATATACACAACCAAGCTGTCCTTATATTGGATTGCTTAGCACTTTTGTGAATTCTGAGCCAATATAGCCTTGTTTCTTTCTAAATAAATTAGGATATCATAATAGACCTGCTAATCTGAGATTGTTGGTTTTGCCATTTGATCTGCAACTACAACGATTCAGTGGATATGTTAGTTTCTTGTATAACATTCCAACATAAATTAGGCTATCTGTTTTTGAGTAAGAGCAACATGCCATATTACAACAGCAGTGCTGCAAGTGAACTGCATTTCTGTTTTATCCACTAATGTCATGTTGTACCACCAAATTCTAGGAACAAGTAGTTCTGAAAATGCAAAAACAATCCCAGAAGGAAACAAAACGCCAGGAGAAAGAGGAACATCAGATGATGAAACAGCAAAAGAAAATGCAAGAAGAGGCACTGAGAGAACAAAAAAGACGTGAAAAGGAAGAAGCTGAAGTAAAGAAGCGACAAAAGAGGCAGGAAGAAGAAGCACTGAAAGAGCAGAAGCGCCGTGAAAAAGAAGAAGCTGAAATGAGAAAACAAGAAAAGAAGCAGCAAGAGGATGCTCTGAAAGAGCAGAAGCGCCGTGAAAAAGAAGAAGCTGAAATGAGAAAACAGCAAAAGAAGCAGCAAGAGGAAGCTGATAAAGAACAAAAGCGTCTTGAGAAGGAAGCCGCGCAACTCAAGAAACAACTGGCCATTCAGAAGCAAGCTTCATTAATGCAGCGCCTTTTCAAAAGTAATGACAGCGAAAAACCTAAATCTGGAGAGAATGACTCAGATGTGCACACTGTTGATCCAGGCACTACGAAAAAAGAGATATCAGCTGCTACATCAATAATTGATTCTTCCTTCTCTCTGAAAGAGAGCTGGACTTTGGAGTACCTTCAGAGGTGAGCTATGTCTCCTAATGTCAATATTCCTTTTGATAGTAGGCTAGCTTATTAAACACATTCATGAGGTTGCTCGAAAGCAAAATATGCATGAGGCTTTCCCAGAGAAAATTAACATTCATGATCCATTGTAGTCTTACTGTGCCTTTTACATGCTTTAGATATGCCATTGATATGGGTTGAATGGAATGCATCACAGGTTGCAGATCACTGGTTGGCAAAAGTTATCAAGCTATAACAGGTCCTCCAGATGGGGTATCAGACACAAACCCAAGGAGGCATTTAAAGAGCTGAAGCTTCAAAAAACCTCAGATGACATGATCGATGAAATACTTTCTACTCCAAATGAAGATGCTTGTCACAATTCAGGTCAAGAAAATGAACCAGATAAACTAGGAAATGACATTGATATGCTTCCAGCCAGTGAGGTGCAGTGTCATGTCACCCGTAATGATAATTCTCTGCCAACTAGATTGATAAAGAGAAAGCTTCTGCAATTTGCCAAAAGTAACAGGCCAGCATATTATGGGACTTGGAGGAAGAAAAGGTTAAAACCTAATCTGAAAAATATTAATAAATTCTTAATGTTTTTCAATCTACTGCCATATCATGCTATGTTTTATAATCATTTGCAGTGCTGTAATTCGTCCAAAGTGTCCACTTATGATGGACCCTGATCTTGATTATGAAATTGACAGTGATGATGAATGGGAGGAGGTAATTGCCACTGATCTTGCTTTGTCGTCCTTCCTTTCTCCCAAGAGATACTCATGTTATGTTTGCTGCACAGGTGGATCCTGGTGAGAGCCTTTCTGACTGTGAGAAGGACACTGATGAGGTTATGGATGAAGAAGATTCCAAGATTACAGATGAAGAAGAGGAAGATAGCTTTGTCGTCCCTGATGGTTACCTCTCGGATAGTGAGGTATACTCTTCTAACATTGAATAAATGATTAATTTGTCAACATAAGGTAGAAATTCTATTCCACATGTTTTTGCCTGTATGCTTACATCCAGGCATGTGCCTACCACCTCAGAGTTAACAAAAGTGCAAGACAAACAAGATTAAACCTGCATTCAGATGTGATAGACAGCCATTCTCTAGCATTTAGCTAGGCTGACCTGCAATACTTGTGTTATCCCCTTTATCTCGTTGAACAAACAACTTCTGTCAAAGCTGTTACACAGATAACAAACTTATAATGCTATCTTCAGCAAGAAATAAAAGAAATACACCTGCTCTTTGTTGATATGACACACCTCCAGTTCTGTTTGAGAGCATATGCGAGATCATTAGTTTTTTCATGTCTATAAGTATGCTACCTCATTCCCAAGCATCCATCATAATGAAATATTGTTCTGCAATTCAACATCTGGAGTTTCTTTCCTGCAGGGTATTCAGGTAGAAAGTCTATTGGATGAAAAGGCTGATGATGCCAGTAGTTTGCCAATGAGCCAGTGTCCAGAAGTTGAGGAATTCAGAACTTTACTACGCCAGCAAAAAGTGCTTAACACTTTGACTGAACAGGCTCTCCGCAAGAGTCAACCTCTAGTAATATCCAACTTAGCTCATGAAAAGGCTGACTTATTGACCGCCCAAGATCTCAAGGGAAGTTTGAAGATCGAGCAACTTTGTCTGCAAGTTCTTTCAATGCGGATCTGTCCAGGGGGTGGAGTTGTTGATGTGCCAGCCATTGACAGTTCATCTGCTGCTTCTGAAGAAACCAACCAGTTGAATGCAAAAAGTAGCCCTGCAGCTGCATCCTCTGTACTGGATACAGACCTGCAAGAAATTGTAAGTAATCACAACTTGTTTGTATTTCCCTGTTGAATGGAGGTAGCATTTTAAGGCATGTTTAATTATTCTTTGTTTAACTCCACCACAGGTTCAGGTGATACAGTCAAGTCGAGATGGTATCCACAAGCTGGTGGAATTGCTGCACCAGAAATTTCCGACTGTAAAAAAGACTCAACTGAACCATAAAGTGAGGGAGATATCTGACTTTGTTGATAACCGCTGGCAGGTCAGAATACTTACACATTTGTCAGCACACCTTAGTACCTGACTATCACTGCTCATTTACTATAGTAGCATGATTGGATCAAAGATTTCACTCTATTAAGGTGTTCTGCTCTTATTTGGCTGCAGGTTAAGAAAGAGGTTCTTGACAAGCTTGGTTTAACTTCCTCACCACCTGGTAACTACCCTATACTTCTTTTCTCAGTAGGAATGTTGCACATCACCAACCATTTTTCGTTTTTTCAGTGGATCGTCCCCAGAAGACGAAAGCAGTAGCCGAACGTCCCTCTAAGACGAAAGGAATAGGCATGTACTTCTCAAAGCGGTGTTTACCTCCAGAAGAGGCCGTAAACGCCCTTGCATCTTCACCTGAGCTGCGCTTGAAACCGAGAACTGTTCAAGGCAGCAATGGTGTTGCTGGTGCTCCTCAGGTTGATCTGTTCCCCTCGCAGAAGTGATGGTCCTGACAAGCTGATCCTGAAGCAGTCTTTCTTGAATTGGGTCCATGCATTGGCGATTTAAAACAAGCAGAAGCCTCTTGGGTAATAATGGTGTAATACAAAGGCCACTCAGGTGCAATATGGCATTGCATCCTGCTCCGAGCTGTAGAATGATTTTTTGCAATCTGCTCTAGCTTTGGTGGGTTTATAGACATGTGTCTTTTGTCATGTCAATTGTTCCATTGCTATATATGCTATTCTGGCAGTGAAGCTTATAATCTTTTTTACTTAGCATGCCTCTCATAATTTTTATTTTGGATGGACCGGCTGTCCCAATGGGGAAAACTGGGAACTGATGTATCGTCAGATTTTCTAAAGATGCATAGATCTTATAGTGAAAAACCAGAAAATATATGAAAATGCTGCATAAGCTAGGATTAAAACCCTGAGCCAGGGTACACCAAAGGGCCCAATACCAACTCGGCAAGTTGTAGTTTGTGTCTTTGTGATTTATTTAAGTATTCCCTTTGTTCAGAAATAAGTGGTGGTTTAAGTTCAAATTGTTTGTCATCAAAGCACCAGGGAAAGCATGAAACCTGAGCTAATTGCATAATTAAGTTCAAACTACATTGCACAAGTACAAATTTAAACTAGTTCAACGGGAGCGTGATCACTTTTGCCGTGGGCCGCCTCCTGAACGGCCTAGTCTCTTTCGTGTTGTCAAGCAGGGCTAGCGCTTCTCGGGGACGAGTTCTGGATGCATCTGCCTGAGGTTGGGCCATGTACTCTTCACGGCTCGAACGCCTCTTGTTTTCATCTACAATGTGTTGAAAAAAAAGTAGATATCAGAACATGTATTTTGGAAAGCAAATATTAATCATGTATTAAAAAATGTTTCAGGTGTATACTGAAAAAGTGCAATGTGTATGAAAAAAGTAGACATGTCCATTCCCGCAAAAAAAAAAGTAGACATGTCCACATCAAAACATGTATTTAAGAATGTTAGATGTGCATAAAGAAATGTTCCTGATGTATAGAAAAATATACATAGTGTGTGGAAAAAAGGTAGACATGTGTCGACAATAAAAAAGGGTGAAAACCGAAAACAAGAAAAGAAAAAAAAACAATAGAAAACCAGTGCAAACATTGAAAAATCCGATATGAGAAATCATAGGAAAAAATCCGCTGTGGCACATGGAGAAATCCAGCGGCGGCTTCTTGGTTCTGTAGCCCCTTCCACCCCTTCGCCTAAAAAAGCCATGCTTCCGCTCCCCCTGCCGCGGCTTCGAGGTCAGAAAAAAAGGCATCCGCTGCCGCCGCCCCTCTGAAAAAGCCCAACAGGGCACTTAATCGGGCCCAATTCAAAGGCCGCCGCCATTGCCATGTACTCTTCACCTCTCGAACGCCTCTTGTTTTCATGTACAATGTGTGGAAAAAAGTAGATATAAAAATGTATATGGAAAAACAAATATTAATTAGGTGTATACTGAAAAGGTACAATGTGCATGAAAAAAGTAGACATCAAAACATGTATTTAAAAATGTTAAATGTGTATAAAGAAACATTCCTGATGTATAGAAAATAATACATTGCGTGTGAAGAAAGGTAGATATGTGTCGACAAAAAAAGGGTGAAAACCGAAAAACAGGAAAAAAAGAAGAAAAAAAGAAAACCGGTGCAAACAGTGAAAAATCCGACATGAAAAACCATTGGAAAAAATCCACTGTTGCACAGGAGAAAACCAACAGTAGCTTCATGGTTCTGTAGCCGCTTCCACCCCTTCACCTAAAAAAGCCCTGCTCCTCCCCTCCCGCGCAAAAAAAAGCCTAAGAGGGGACTTGTACCTGGCCATTGGAAACCCGGATCGGCCGACACGACCTGACCCGACCCGGTCTTGCCCATGGGCCTAAGTTTTGAGCCCGAAGGCCTGGTTGAGCTCGGGATTGTCATATTTGCGTTTTAGAATAAGGGCCCAGCCCAAGGCCTGATGGGCTTTTCCATTGGTGGGCCGGGCTTGGGCCTGAAATCTAGGCATATCAGCCCCGACCCGACATATGGCCTGGTATAGTCGAGAGAGAGGTGTCCGCTTTTTCTCAAAATCACTAGTTAAGGAGTACTCGTTGCCAAGATTATTTCAATTCCCCAGGTTGCGACAAGTGGCGCACATGCTGTGCGCCACTTGTCGCAACCGGAGAGTTTTCCCTTTTTTTGTAGATCCGTTTATTCAAAACGTTTTATCTCTTGAATCGTGCGTCCAAATCTCGAACCGCTTTCGCTGTTGGATTCCTTGCGTCGAGATCTTCAAAACTAGATTCCATATTGATAGGTTTCGACAAAAAAATTTTCACGAAAAAAAAACCGGACGAAAAAACCCGGATGAAAAAACCGAATCGGAAGCACGGGTTTTCCCTTTCCGAAAGAGGCACGCCCGTGCCTCTGACGAAATCACAACCGTGCCTCTCGCGGAAGCAAAACCGTGACTCTCGTGAAAGAAAAAAAAACAAAAAGCACGTTTTTTTTCATTTCCGGGGAGGCACGGCCGTAACTCTCGCGAAAGTATAACCGTGTCTCTCGCGGAAGCAAAACCGTGCCTCTCGTGAAGAAAAAAACACGTTTTTTTTCCGTTTCCAAGATGCACGGCCGTGCCTCTCGCGAAAGCACAACCATGCCTCTCGCGGAAGCAAAACCATGCCTCTCGCGAAAGAAAAAAAAACAAAAAACACGTTTTTTTCCGTTTCCAAGAGGCACGGCCGTGCCTCTCGCAAAAGGAAAAAAAAGCAGAAAACACGTTTTTTTCCGTTTTCAAGAGGCACGGCCGTGCCTCTCGCGAAAGCACAACCGTGCCTCTCGCGGAAACGAAACCGTGACTCTCGTGAAAGAGGAAAAAAAAGAAACAACATTTTTTTGCGTAATTTTTTTTTGTCGAAAAGCTAGGGAAGACCGGTGGAAAACTAAAACATTGAAACCCCCAAAAAAACCCGTTTAAAAACCAAAAACGCATGTGAAAAAAATAAATTTCAGAGGAAGTGCCCATAGCGCGACACGTGACGAATCGCTGAGAGCCCAAGTGGCGCTGATCGTTGCGAGGCTTCCGAAAGAGCGCTCGTTAATTAGTTGCTCTGGCTTTTTCTTTTTCCTTTTTCAATCAATTAGGAGAAGGCGTCCGCTTTCAAAAAAAAAAGGTGTCCGTCCGCCGACGTCCAACAAGCGAAGGCCATCCGCCGCCGCCGCCACCCCCTAGCGCCTTCGCCCCTTCATCCGGCATTCCGGCTACATCGTTGTCCTCGCCCGCATCCCCTCTCCGATGCTACTTCTATGCCTTTCCTCCTGCCTCGCAAGAGCAGCTCGCCGTGTCCACGGCCCACAGCTCCACCAAACCGACGTCCTCTCGCGGCTCGCCGCCAGGTCCGTCCACCTCTTCTCTACAAGCGCGTGCGTCTCCAAGCCGACCTCGTCTCCCGCCGCAGAGGCTTCTTCTACACCAACCTCTTCACCAATGTACCAACCGTGGTTAATTAGTTAATTTGGACAGCATACATAAGCTACAGTAGTAGACTAGATAGCTGCTGGTGGGGAAATTAACTGTATGTACTACGACTGAACCTGCCGACGATAGCTGGCGCGTTTCATTCGTATCATGCTATCAAGCGGAAGGGTACCTGATTATGGCTGAATCTGCTCTTCTTTCTTGTGCAATTATCTTGTCAAATCAAGTGTCATTTAGGCACTGCGCTCTTCTTCAGCACAAGACGAGCCAGAGGAGCAGATCAGAAGAGGTGACAATCATCGGCCCTGTTCGCACAACAACATGCAGACAAGCATCTAGATCAAGCAGGTAATGTATTATAGTTGGATTGCTCTGCTCGATATAAGTAATCTCCTATCTATCTATCATTGATTTCATCATTGTTTCATTTGTATGCTAGAGCTAACTGAATCTGAATATATTCCTTCCTTCCTACTGTTTGATTTCGTTTAGCAGGATCAGTCGGAGAATGAACATCCAGAGGATGGAGCGGATGATTATGAAGAGGAGCAGTAGTTGAGGAAAGATGCAAGGATATGTATGTCCCTCTACTGCTACTTACTCCCTTTTGTGTATTCTTCTTACCTTTTTTTCTGTACCACAAGTCCAGAATATTGTTGTCATCTCCATGGTGAATTGTGTTATTTTTTTCACAAGAATTTGCATTTTAGTTGATCAATGGAACAAAAGGATAGGAATGTCATCACAAATTTTCATTGTTCACCAGACCTTACCAAATAAGTGGATGCACCCTTGTATATATAGTCAGAATACAGAAAATGTACTCAACAATCCACACTATGGTTGTTGGCGTTTCTTATATACTATAATGTTGCCATGGCTGGATAATTTTACGCTCTCTAGCATTCATGGGAAGACCAACAAGCCAGCCATGTTTCAGGTTCTGAAAACTGCATCTACATTCATTTCATGCGCCCTGGTGATATATAGTATAATTTAGCTAGTATCTTTGAAATTCAGAGAGTGGTATTCAAGACGGGGAAAATCAGGCAAAAAACCAAAAATGCAAAAACAGAAGCCCATCTAAACCCGGAAAACACTCACAGGAAAATAAAAAAAAATAAAATCTAGAGGGAACGCTCAAAACGCAACACTTAGTGGCGACTGATGGCATCACTTAGTGAGCTTGCATGCCAACAAAGGGGATACGCATTGGTTAATTGCTCCCATGAGAATCGCAGGTCTGCATGCCAACAAAGGGACCAGTGCGGGGTGCCCGCCCATTAAGGGGCCTGTTGAGTATGTACATACACGTATAGCACAACGCGCATGGGAATCGATCAATCTTTTTTTTTTTTGAAGGAGGGAATCGATCAATCAATTCAGCTAATGTACAAGGCGCGCCGGGGAGGG
>NC_041389.1:531654402-531735161 GCF_002162155.2 Triticum dicoccoides | reverse complement strand
GGAGTCCGAAGACCTATTTTCGGCCCACTGCAAACCGAAGACTGCTCTTCGGCTCAGGTCGTCCCGTCTTCGGCCCAAAGATAACCAAAAGGGGCTCTTTGGCCTAAGCGAGATGGAAGAGTCCCTTTTCGGTCTACACGAGGCCGACAGGGTCATATAATTGTAATTTATGAACTAGGTCACATATTATTGAATTTTTTTATAAAAAAGATAACATTTTTGAAAAAATTCCCATTAATGAGCCCTGGACCAAAAATTTTCTATTAGAACAAAGAGCACCTGCCTACCTTAGCTGATGCTTGAGAGCATCTATAGTCGGACTCCTCAAATTGACCGGGCGGGTGCGGGGACCACTGACCGGACATGAGAGAGAAGGAAAAAGCAGTAAAAAGTTGACCAACCGGACCCCTCAAAGCCTTCTTAAATGGCAAGGCTGTCGGCAGCCCTCGTATTCATCTCATATATGGAATGAGTATGAGGAGCGCCTGGGCGTGCCCGGTCAGCGGTCCTGCGTCTGTCACATAGGATTGGACACCCCATAGAACATCTTTTTCTTTCTTTATTAGTTCTTTTTTTTCTCTTTCTTCTTCTTCACCAATCACATGCATGTGACCGGACATATGTAAAGAAAAAGTAAGGACAAGACTGCGTGAACGAAAAAAATAGAGAATCAAAGTGAACACGCTCGGGACACTGACCGGGCGCGTCTGCGGGCGTTTAAGGGACCAATTAAGTCCGGCTGCTGATGGCCTCCTCCTCCAAGCTCCATCCGTAGATAGGAACCGCTCGCCTCGCCGGCCCCCGACGTAGACGCGGAGCGGCCGGGGCGGCGACAAGTTGCTGTCGTCTGGCCGGCGATCGCTCAAACTCGAACTTGGACGTATACAGTTGGGTGCAAGGTAGTACATGAGAGGCTGAGAGCACAGGTCGCGCGCATCAACCGCTTCTTTGATTCTCTGTGCATCGTCACTCTGATCGACGTATACCAATCGGCAAAGCAAGTCCCATCCGTGCATGCATGCGGCGCGGTCCCGGTCCCGTCCGGGCGGGGTAAAGCGCAACCAACGCCCCCAACCCCCAGCGACGGGGAGAGGTCCTCTACTGTACTCCTCGTCTGCCCGGTGCCCTCGCTGTGCCGTCGCGCTTGCTTGCTTCAGTACCCTCAGATCAGACGCCCTCTTAACTCCATCCGTGCTTGCTTGGGGCCGCCTCGCCCGCCCTCGACGTCGACGGCGAGCGCCCGGAGCAACGACATCCCGCTGTCGCGTGTTACTGCACGCCACAGCCACAGGCCCTCGTATATAGGTGCACGCGTCCGCTGGCTGCTCCTCCATTCCGCCTCCGTGTCGATAGCTACGGACGTACGCACGTGCGTGCTCGATCTCCATCGACGACCTAATCGACGACCATCGCAATACGTCCGTCACATACTCTTTAGGCTCTGGTCCTTCGTACGTGAACGTAGCAGCAACATGCTCGACGCGGCTACCAGAGCAGCCGGCGGGCTGGCGCGCTCGCTCGTCGCCGCCGCCTTCGGCGCAGGTACGTGCGGCCGCACTGATGTTACATTCTTCTCTGTCTTATTTTTGCGGCATAATTAAACGATCTTATGGCGATTGATTAACCGAGGTGCATTGTGTGCAGCCGGTACGGTGATCGGTGGCATGCTCGGCCTCCTGTGGGGCTTCGTCAACCAGGACGGCTTGGTGCAGGGCGTGGTCGTCGGGGCGGTCACCGGGGCCCTCGTCTCCGTGGAGCTCGCCGACTCCCTCCTCACGATATGGACCTGCGGCGACTGCTCCATGGACGGGCGCATCAAACGCACGGTACGCTTCGCAAGCCGCCAAGTTGGAGATTCGATCGTCATTGACCAAGATTGACAAATAATTTATGGAGTTCATTTTGCAGCGCCTGGTGCTCCGGAGCGTGGCGGCCGGCCGCCTCCTGCACGGCTCGGTGTTCCCGGTCATAAGCGGCGCGCTGGACAGCCAGATCGAGGCGCTGCACCAGCACCATTCCTCCCGAGGCGACCTGTTCGAGCCGAGCTCCGGCCCGGTGACGGCCGCGCGGAGGGCCGCCGTCGCGAGCCTCCCGGCCACGGTGCTCACCAAGGAGACCGCGGCCGCGGGGCAGCACACCACCTGCCCCATCTGCCTCCATGTCAGTGCTATAGCTAGCTTCTCATCCGAGCCAGTGATGTAGTATAGCGCCAATGTTCCATTGATTAGCTGACGAGATGATGTTCTTGTCCTGCTCAGGAGTTCCAGGCCGGCGAGAGCGCCAGGAGGCTGCCGGCGTGCGGCCACGTGTTCCACCTGGCGTGCATCGACAGCTGGCTCCTGTGGAAGCCCCATTGCCCCATGTGCCGCCATGCCGTCTACTAGCCTAGCCCGGACAGCCCGCCGGGAGACAAACGAACGGAGGAACGACGTACGGCGGCGTTGCTGCAGATGAAGTGTAGTAGTAGTAGTACATCGTCTCACGAAGCAGAGGACTCTGGAGTCCTCTCTCGTGAGTCGCGACGAAAGATAAATTTTCCCACGAGAAACGTGTTTTTGTGTGTGTCGTTGTACAGAAAGAAAGATGCAGATGCTGAGCTGTGCTATACGTACCGCTCAATTTGTGGTGGTGTCTCACTCCTGGAACAGGCAGGGCAGCAGCATTCCTAGAACTAACTGTCTGTGTAGCTGAGAAGGCGAGAGGCGAACGAGATCACATTAATTGAGAACCTAACTAATTAGCCGGGTTACATTACATCGCGACCAGGGCGCGCGAAAATGACAACTCCAACAGCTACAGACTCACGAAACAAATTGTGGTTGGCTGGTTAGCAGGAGGTGGCCCATCAGAGTTTAAGTCCTAGACTTTGATGCTCACAATTTTCTACAATTATTTTAGATCTTCTTATAATGTGTGTTCAGTGGAAGAAGATGTTTCGGTCGACTATGAAGGGGTATGCGACCACTTCATTAATCTTAAGATGATGTGCCAACCCAGTTTCTCGAAAATGCTCACAGGGATAGAATGTGCATGTGTATGTTCATAGGGATGAGTATGAGTGTCGGCGACCGTGCTATGTTAAAAAAGAAAAAGAAAACTACGGACTCCTTTGATTGAAACGAGGTTCATAGGATTTTTGGAGAATGAGAGTGCTTAAGATTTTTTTATGTTGGTTATTTGATTCACAGAATTGAACCCTATAGAGAATTGAAGGATTTCTTTGTACTATTTGTGGTAGGATTTCTAGCATTCTACCTCCAGCCCACTTGAAAAAACAACCCGACGTCACCCACGTTCCGGGCCACCATGGGGGGCGTTCGCAAATGACGTCGTCCCGAACGACCTTCTCGAGCAAGTGTTCCTGCGGCTGCCGTCGTCTCTCCATCTCGTCCGCGCCGCGTGCACCTGCAGGCGCTGGCGCCGCGTAATCGCGGCGGAGGGCGGGTCCTTCCTCCGCCGGTTCCGCGAGACATGAGATTCAGGACCATGGTCTAGTCGAACCCAAGCTCAATGCCGGTACGATGTAGCATTGCTTCCTTGGGGATATGTGCCATGTTAGCATTCAAAATTCAGAGATTATGTTAATTACTTGTCATTAGCGGCTTGGGCTGGCACACGGTCCTAAGCTACTGTAGCATGGACTCAAGCCCCAGAATTCAAAAAATTATTATTCTGTTCTTGTCGGTACTGCTCATCTTGCATGTTGTTTTATAATAATATTTCCTTTATATTAAATTGCACAATCTCTCTACATTGATATTTAACATGCTGGCTATCTTTTAATGCTCAAATGGTTGATGATTTCCCTTTTTTTATGTATGCTAGGGATATTCATGCTTTCAGCTCATTAAAAAACTTTTTCCTATAAGCGGATCCAACACAAAGAAAAAAAGATCTTTTCTTTAAATTTGGTGAAGATTTGAATAAAAAAGTGTGTCACTGCAAAAAAAAAAGATTCTTAGTACAGAAGAAGCATCTCGGGAAAGAGCTTCCCTAGTTAGAAAAAAAATACAGTGATCAGCTCAAAGATATTTATCAAATTTTCTTGTCTGAACCAGCAAGCAAGACATGCAAATTTATAAAGGTGTGTGTTTTCTGTACATATTTTTTATTATATTTATTTCCAGACAACCCAAGTGTGGGGCCAGTCTAGGGGTGCATAACGAGGCACATTAAATTTTTTTGCCATGGTATGGATGGACTGATAGTATTTTATTCCCTAACAAGTTATTGCATGCAATAGATTTTGTAGAGCTGGGTATGTTTAGCTATTGTTGATGATTCCCGCCGTACTTTGTGAAGGGTAAGTGGCACATATCCCAAGAAATGTTGTCTGAAATAGACGGTACTGAGTGTAGGTGCGATCGAACCATGGTGCTGAGCAACATTTCGCCCTCCAGTAGGCGGACCCACCGGTGTTGCCTGCCAAGTAGATGCTGTTGATCCCATTGCTCTCCCAGAACTCGTGCCGCAGAGCGCCGTACTCCTACACGCCGCACCGGAGGTCCAGCGGCCGCCGGAGGCGGACGAGAACACGTAGGCCCTGGCTATGCCGTATCCGTGGCGATAGAGCGCGCACGTCACCCTGAAGTTCGACAGGCTGATGCACGCGCCTGCGGCCGCGGCGGCTTCGCCGTCGAAGAGGAAGGCACCCAGGAAGTCGCAGCCGTGGAACCACGCCGAGGGAGGGATCAACCGGTAGCGCCGCGTCAGGGGATCGGAGATGACGAGGCGTGACGGTGGAGCCGCGTCGAAGAGGAGGAGGTGTGACGGCGGCGCCGCGTTGAGGAGGAGGAGGAGGCCGCTCCGGCAGTCGGCAAGCTCCCAGCAGTCGCCGCTGCCGGGCTGCGGAAGGAAGTCGAGCGCCAAGCTCTGCCCGGCAACGGCGTCCGCCCACGGCGAGGAGGAGGATGGGACGAAGACGGGGTTACATCCCGGCGAACGCGTGAAGCGGTAGCAGCGCTCGTCGACACAGTAGTGGCCGAAAATGTGGGCGGACGACGCGCCGTGGAGCGAGCGGAACCGCAAAAATGTTGCTCAGCACCATGGTTCGATCACACCTACACTCAGTATCGTCTATCTCAGACAACATTTCTTGGGATATGTGCCACTTACCCTTCACAAAGTACGGCGAAAATCATCAACAATAGCTAAACATTCCCAGCTCTACAAAATCTATTGCATGCAAATACTTGTTAGGGAATAAAATACTATCAGTCCATCCATACCATGGCAAATTATTTTAATGTGCCTCGTTATGCATCCCTAGAGTGGCCCCACACTTGGGTTGTCTGGAAACAAATATAATAAAAAATATGTACAGAAAACACACACCTTTATAAATTTGCATGTCTTGCTTGCTGGTTCAGACAAGAAAATTTGATGAATATCTTTGAGCTGATCACTGTGTTTTTTTCTAACTAGGGAAGCTCTTTCCCGAGATGCTTCTTCTGTACCAAGAATCTTTTTTTTTTGCAGTGACACACTTTTTTATTCAAATCTTCACCAAATTTAAAGAAAAGATCTCTTTTTCTTTGTGTTGGATACGCTTATAGGAAAAAGTTTTTTAATGAGCTGAAAGCATGAATATCCCTAGCATACATAAAAAAAAAGGAAAATCATCAACCATTTGAGCATTAAAAGATAGCCAGCAGGTTAAATATCAATGTAGAGAGATTGTGTAATTTGATATAAAGGAAATATTATTATAAAACAACATGCAAGATCAGCAGTACCGACAAGAACAGAATAATAATTTTTTGAATTCTGGGGCTTGAGTCCATGCTACAGTAGCTTAGGACCGTGTGCCAGCCCAAGCCGCTAATGACAAGTAATTAACATAATCTCTGAATTTTGAATGCTAACATGGCACATATCCCCAAGGAAGCAATGCTACACCGTACGGCATCGAGTTTGGGTTTGACTAGACCATGGTCCCGAATCTCATGGCTCTACTGGAGGGTCGGCGGAGACCAGCTCGTTCTTGCTCGGACAAGGACGCCGCCGAGTTCTTCTCTTACGTCCCGCCGGACACGGAGTACGCCGCTCTCCAGGACAAGCGCCACGCCGCGGAGTACGCGTATGAGCTGCCGTGGCCGCCTACGATCCTAGCGGCCTTGGAGATGCCCACGGCGCCCCAGGTTGCTACTTAGTTGTCCCTGCCGGAGTACTTTGCTCTTGATTCAGATCCTGGAATATCACGCTTAATTTCCTTTTCGTGTTTCACCTTCTTGATTTACTTTCTTGTACTACTTGTACTACAAGTGCGTTTATTTTGCTAGACATTCAGTGCCACACCATTTCTGATGTTGTACTGCGTGTGACTTTCGGCAACAAATTATAGAAGTACCCTTAGAATAAGGACGCCGATAAATGCCACACGTGTGGGTGTTAAGAAGTCCGCCTACACATTTTGTGTGGTGTATAAAAGGAACAGCCCACACATCTATGTGTGGGTAAAACAAGTAATGCCCACACATTTCTTTTTTTTCTTCCTGATCCCTCTCACACGTGTGCGTGTGGGCGAAGTTGATAACGCCCACATGCATGTATGTCAGGCCTCGTACCTTCTGGTCCCGCACGCCACGTGTGACAGTCACCACGCGTCCGCAGTTGCCATGGTCCAGACCCTCGTCCATGTTCGTTTAACTGCAGTTGCCGTGTCGCTGAACTACGGTTGCCATGTCGGACAACTGCAGTTGCCATGGTTGCTCAACTGCAGTTGCCATGTATAGTCTGGTCTAATGTAGTTGCCATGATTTCAAAACTTTAAGAGTTGCCACATATTAACACTAGGCAGTTGAGAGAGTTGCCATGTGCTCACAAGCATGCTAGGGCAGTTGACATGTAAAAGGAAGAGTTGCCATCTGCTTACGTGCGCGTTAGGGCAGTTGCCATGTACGTGCACGTTCAGGCAGTTGCCACTTACCATGCAAAAATAGACGGCAACTCGGTAAATGAGAGTTGCCATCTGCTTACGTGCACACTAGGCAGTTGCCGTGTACCCTGCAAAACACATGGCAACTCGGGTAAAAAAGAGAGTTGCCACCTTCTTATAAAGCACACTAGGGGCAGTTGTCATGTGCACTGCAAAACACATGGCAACTAGCAGCTTGGGTGTGGGGAGAGGAGACGAGCGTGTGGGCGAGATGGCAAATGCCCACACACTAGCCCTTGTGCGTGCGTGCAAAGTGGCGTGTGGGCGAACTGCATCTCGCCCACACACCAGCCCCTCCCATGTGGTGAAACGGCTGTGTGGGCGGCCGGGTGAACGCCCACACACCAGGCCAGTCCTACGTGGCACTAGAAACATGCCAAGATTCGTGCGCTTACGAACGAACTCGGATCCATGCGTGTGGGCGAGATGCAAACGCCCACACGTGTGGGCGTTAACATTTCCGTAGAATAATCGGAGGCGCATAGTCGGAGATTTGCTAATGAGGTTGTTGGTGGCGACAACTTGGTTCGAGCCATCCATCGAACAGGTGACGTGGGCCATCGCAATGCAGACAAGGGGTGTGTCGTGAATAACCTCGAGCACTTCTTGGCCTTGGTGTTGGAGCAGGAGACGTCGGGGACTGTCGTGGATGTGGCGTGCGTTGTGGTTGAGGCTGCCGGATCGACAACCGATGTAAGGTTTCCAAGTGATGCTCATCTGGAAGGACCCCCCTATCACCCACACTCAGGCCACACCCAAGAGAGATGGCTCTCCCAACAGCTCCTGTACGGACAGGCGCTGTGGGCGACCGCGCCGACACGGGTGGTGTTTACGTGCTTTCCCCTGTCTCCGGCACCCTCGCGGTGCGCGCTCGAGTCGGGGAGGGTGAGCGGCCGGTGGTCAGCGCGTCAGCGAGCAGGAAGCAGGGCTGCCCAACCGCGGGCGCGCGGGGTTGGTCGGGGAGTCGTTTCTGGGCTTTAGCAGAGAAGGATTCCGACGACGATGAGGAGGCGGTGTCGTGCGGCAAGGCGGGCGTTGTGGAGTGCGGCCGGACGGCGTGCTCCGTTAGCGACTTTGTCGTGCGCGTGGAGAAGCTTGGGGGCTCCTTCAAGGACGGCCACCGGTGTGCGTTCACGCCGGGAGGCCGTGGTCCCAGGCGGCTGGCGGTGGCTGCCCGCAGGGTGGCTCCTGCGGAGCCGGCAAGGGAGGGCTGAGGGCGGTCCGAGACCCATCACGCTGGTCTGCTCCTGCTCCCTTGCCTGGATTCGCTCTGGCCGGCGTTGGCCGCGCCGGCGGCGGCGCAGGAGGACTTGTGGGTTCCTTGCCCTAGGGTTGGGCCCGCGTCTCCTGCCTCGCCATCGAGCCTAGCAACTGTGCCGGGCTGCGGCCCATCTCGGGGGCCTGTGGGTGGTGTGGCCCAGTTGGGGGCGCGGGCGGAGGGGCAGTTGGATCTGCCTGTCTATGAGGCCCAGCTCGCCCCGCTGGTCGAGGCCCAGCCCACTACGGGCCCGGCACCTGCGCCATATAAGTGGCTGTGGATGCCTCGGGGAACCCTAGACGCATCTTTAGGGTTTCCTACCTCCAAATTGGACGTGCGCCGCTTTGGTCACTCTACCCGTTTCCTCTCCCCCATTCCCCTTCCTGCTCCTCTGGTGCGCTCCTTCACTGTGGTGGTGGCGATGGGATCCAAGCAGGAGCGCAAGGTGGAGAAGCCGCCCATGGATCCGCCGCGGGACCGCGACCGCGCGCGGCGTCCGGGCTCCTCGTCTCAGGAGGTGGGGCGGCGGAGAACGACGGCAGATGGGGGCCGCCCCTCGCATGGTGGATCAAGGAATAGGAGCAGAAAAAGAAGAAGGAGGAGGAGTACAAGAAGCGCGACCTCGAGCTCAAGCGCAAGGGGCTGCAGGCATCTCAGGGAGGCGACCGCATCGGTGACCCCTTCGCCAAGAAGCACAAGTACAAGCCTGCGGGGGTGGCGGCCTCTAGGCCGCCCCTCCTGCCTGAATCTTAGCTGCCGTCCTCCTCCAAGGGCACTGAGGCGGAGCCGATCCCCATTGAATAAGTGGAGGGGCCAGAGTGCTTCAAGTGTGGTCGCTCAGGCCATTACTAGAATATGTGCACCTTTAAGCCTCTCTGCATCGTCTGCACCCAGGAAGGCCACACCTCGGCCCAATGCCAGACCCGCGGCAAGCCCTTGCTCCTCCAAACAATGGGGCATGCCATCGCCAGCGAGGGATTCTTCTGCCAGCAATACCATGAAGATGAGCTGGACGAGCCGCAATTTTTGCTGGGGGCCAATGCGGCTGTGCTGTCAGCGGCGCCGGGCGTGCTCACGAAGGAGATCTTGGAGGTTGAGCTGCCGCACCTGTTTGAGGGCTCCTGGGATTGGCAGATCTCCCCCCTCGACGGCGGCGCGTTTTCGGTGGTGTTCCCAGACCCGGCCATGCTCCGGATGGCCACACGCAGTGGCAAAATCTTTCTCTCCCTCAACAACCTCATGGCTGACATTCGCGATGCTGTCCTTGACGCGCCAAAGGGGCTGGAGATGCCCGAGGTATGGGTCAAGATGGGAGGGTTGCCTCCAAAGTACCGGCGCGCGGCCACGCTCATGGTGGCCACCACGATGCTGGGCAGGCCTCTCCTGGTCGATGAGGAGACGCTGGTTCGCCCGGGGCCAGTCCGGGTGCGTTTTGCATGCCGCAACCCAGCCAAGCTCCGGGGCACGGTGTAGATATGGTTCAATGGTGAGGGCTTCAACATCTCGGTCGTTCCTGAGCTGGGTTCGTACCTGCTGGCGGCGCCTGCTCTGCCTTCCCTCCTCCTCCCCCAACAACGGCAAGGGACATGACAAGGAGGGACAGGGACGCGACGAGGACAAGGACCCCGATGCAAGCATGGATGATGACTCCATCGACACGGCGGCTTGGGAGAAGCTGGGCATCAATGGCCAAGACCAAGCGGGGCAGCGCGTCCGTCTCAGCCACAACAGAGGGCGTCGGCGCTTGAGGGGCTGTCCACTGGGATGGAGCTCTCGATTCCGAACCAGTATGGCTCCAATCTGGGTTCGGTGACCTCTCCTCCGATGCAGTTGGAGGATGGGGTGGCCTCGGTCCAGAGGGAGGAGTCGCTGCCTGACGACGTGCACACACCAATCGCGGTGTCCGCTGACACGTTGATACGTCCATTTTGCATCATGCTTTTATATTGATATTTATTGTATCATGGGCTATTATTACACATTATGTCACAATACTTATGGCTATTCTCTCTTGTTTTACAAGGTTTACATAAAAAGGGAGAATGCCGGCAGCTAGGATTCTGGGCTAGAAGAAAAGCAAATATTAGAGACCTATTCTGCACAGCTCCAAAAGTCCTGAAACTCCACGAAAGTCATTTTGGGAATTAATAAAAAATATTGAGCGGAAGAAGTACCAAAGGGGCCCCACACCCTCGCCACGAGGGTGGGGGGCGCTCCCTACCCCTCTGGGCGCGCCCCCTGCCTCGTGGGCCCCCTGGCAGCCCTCCGATGCCCATCTTCTGCTATATGAAGTATTTTACCCTGGAAAAAAAATCAGAAGCAAGCTTACGGGACGAAACTCCGCCGCCACGAGGCGGAACCTTGGCAGAACCAATCTAGGGCTCCGGCGGAGCTGTTCTGCCGGGGAAACTTCCCTCCAGGAGGGGGAAATCATCACCATTGTCATCACCAACGATCCTCTCATCGGGAGGGGATCAATCTCCATCAACATCTTCACCAGCACCATCTCCTCTCAAACCCTAGTTCATCTCTTGTATCCAATCTTTGTACCAAAACCTCAGATTGGTACCTGTGGGTTGCTAGTAGTGTTGATTACTCCTTGTAGTTGATGCTAGTTGGTTTATTTGGTGGAAGATCATATGTTCAGATCCTTAATGCATATTAATACCCCTCTGATTATGAACATGAATATGCTTTTTGAGTAGTTACGTTTGTTCCCGAGGACATGGGTGAAGTCTTGCTATTAGTAGTCATGTGAATTTGATATTCGTTCGATATTTTAATGAGATGTATGTTGTCTTTCCTCTAGTGGTGTTATGTGAACGTCGACTACATGACACTTCACCATTATTTGGGCCTAGAGGAAGGCATTGGGAAGTAATAAGTAGATGATGGGTTGCTAGAGTGACAGAAGCTTAAACCCTAGTTTATGCGTTGCTTCGTAAGGGACTGATTTGGATCCACTTGTTTCATGCTATGGTTAGGTTTACCTTAATACTTCTTTTGTAGTTGCGGATGCTTGCAATAGGGGTTAATCATAAGTGGGATGCTTGTCCAAGAAAGGGCAATACCCAAGCACCGGTCCACCCACATATCAAATTATCAAAGTAACGAACGCGAATCATATGAGCGTGATGAAAACTAGCTTGACGATAATTCCCATGTGTCCTCGGGAGCGCTTTTCTCTATATAAGAACTTGTCCAGGCTTGTCCTTTGCTACAAAAAGGATTGGGCCACCTTGCTGCACCTTATTTACTTCCATTGCTTGTTACCCATTACAAATTATCTTATCAGAAAACTATCTATTACCTATAATTTTAGTGCTTGCAGAGAATACATTACTAAAGCTGCTTGTCATTTCCTTCTGCTCCTCGTTGGGTTCGACACTCTTACTTATCGAAAGCACTATGATAGATCCCCTACCCTTGTGGGTCATCACACATCCCCGCTCCCCCTCCCCTCCCGCTCGCCTACCCAAGGTGGCCACAGCAGCAGCAAGTTAGGCGCGACGAAGCAACTCAAGAAGGTGGCAGTGCATGCTACGTCTTGAGCTAGCGTTGGTTTTCCCCGAAGAGGAGAGGGTGATGCAGCAAGTGTAGCGTAAGTATTTCCCTCAGTTTTTGAGAACCAAGGTATCAATCCAGTAGGAGGCTCCTCAAAAGTCCCACGCGCCTACACAAACAAACTGAGAACTCGCAACCAACGCAATAAAGGGGTTGTCAATCCCTTCACGGCCACTTGCAAAAGTGAGATCTGATAGAGATAGTATGATAAGATAATATATTTTTGGTATTTTTATGATATAGATGCAAGAAAGTAAAGATGCAAATAAAAGTAGATTGAAAGAAAATATGATAAGAGAGAGACCCGGGGGCCATAGGTTTCACTAGAGGCTTCTCTCGAGAGCATAAGTATTACGGTGGGTGAAAAAATTACTGTCGAGCAATTGATAGAAAAGTGAATAATTATGACGTTATATAGGCATGATCATGTATATAGGCATCACGTCCATAACAAGTATACCGACTCCTGCCTGCATCTACTACTATTACTCCACACATCGACCGCTATCCAGCATGCATCTAGAGTATTAAGTTCATAAGAACAGAGTAACGCATTAAGCAAGATGACATGATGTAGAGGGATAAACTCATGCAATATGATGTAAACCCCATCTTGTTATCCTCGATGGCAACAATACAATACGTGTCTTGCAACCCTTTCTGTCACTAGGTAAGAACAATGCAAGATTGTACCGAAAGCTAAGCACTTCTCCCATGGCAAGAAAGATCAATCTAGTAGGCCAAACCAAATCGATAATTCGAAGAGACTTACAAAGATTACTCAATCATACATAAAAGAATTCAGAGAATATTCAATTAATATCCATAGATAAATCTGATCATAAACCCACAATTCATCGGATCTCGACAAACACACCACAAAAGAGATTACATCGAATAGATCTCCACAATAGAGGGGGAGAACATTGTATTGAGATCCAAAAAGAGAGAAGAATCCATCTAGCTAATAACTATGGACCCGTAGGTCTGTGGTAAACTACTCACAACTCATTGGATGGGCAAGGATGTTGATGTAGAGGCCCTCCATGGTCGATTCCTCCTCCGGCAGAGTGCCGGCGAAGGCTCCAAGATGGGATCTCGCGGATACAGAAGGTTACGGTGGTGGAAATTGTGTTTTGTGGTGACTCCAGATGTTTTCGGGGTCCGTAGGTATATATAGGAGGAAGAAGTACGTCGGTGGACGCCCGAGGGGCCCACAAGACAGGGGGCACGCCCTATAGGGGGGGCCCTCCTATCTCATGGAGGCTCCGGTTGTTTCTTAACTTGCACTCCAAGCTCTCCAGATCTTGTTCGTTCCAAAAATCACGTTCCCGAAGGTTTCGTTCCGTTTGGACTCCGTTTGATATTCCTTTTCTTCGAAATACTGAAATAGGCAAAAAAACAATAATATGGTCTGGGCCTCCGGTTAGTAGGTTAGTCCCAAAAATGATAATAATGTGTAAAATAAAGCCCATAAACATCCGAAACAGGTAATATAATAGCATGGAACAATAAAAAATTATAGATACGTTGGAGACGTATCAAGCATCCCCAAGCTTAATTCCTGCTCGTCCTCGAGTAGGTAAATGATAAAAAGAGAATTTTTGATGTGGAATGCTACCTAGCATAATTCTCAATGTAATTTTCTTTAATGTGGCATGAATGTTCAGATCCAAATAATACAAAATAAAAGTTCATATTGACATAAGAAATAGTAATACTTCAAGCATACTAAGCAAAGCAATCATGTCTTCTCAAAATAACATGGCCAAAGAAAGTTATCCCTACTAAATCATATAGTTTGGCTGTTGCTCTATCTTCATCACACAAAGTATTTAATCAATCATGCACAACCCCGATGACGAGCCAAGCAATTGTTTCATACTTTAATAATCTCAAACTCTTCAACTTTCACGCAATACATGAGCGTGAGCCATGGATATAGCACTATATGTGGAATAGAATGGTGGTTGTGGAGAAGACAAAAAGGAGAAGATAGTCTCACATCAACTAGGCGTATCAACGGGCTATGGAGATGCCCATTAATAGATATCAATGTGAGTGAGTAGGGATTGTCATGCAACGGATGCACTAGAGCTATAAATATATGAAAGCCCAACAAAAGAAAACTAGTGGGTGTGCATCCAACTTGCTTGCTCACAAAGACCTAGGGTATTTTGAGGAGGCCCATCATTGGAATATACAAGCCAAGTTCTATAATGAAGAATTCCCACTAGTATATGAAAGTGACAACATATGAGACTCTCTATCATGAAGATCATGGTGCTATTTTGAAGCACAAGTGTGGAAAAAGAGATAGTAGCATTGTCCCTTCTCTCTTTTTCTCTCATTCTTTTTTTTCTTTTTTTTCTTTTCCTTTTTTTCTTTGGCCTTTCTTTTTTTTCTTTTTTCTTTTTCTTTTTGTAAAGTCCGAAGTCTCATCCCGACTTGTGGGGGAATCATAGTCTTCATCATCCTTTCCTCACTGGGACAATGCTCTAATAATGAAGATCATCACACTTTTATGGATTTACAACTCAAAAATTACAACTCAAAGCTAGAACAAGATATGACTCTATGTGAATGCCTCCGGCGGTATACCGGGATATGCAGTGAATCAAGAGCGACATGTATGAAGATTATGATGGTGGCTTTGCCACAAATACGATGTCAACTACATGATCATGCAAAGAGCAATATGACAATGATGGAACGTGCCATAATAAACGGAACGGTGGAAAGTTGCATGGCAATATTTCTCGGAATGGTTATGGAAATGCCATAATAGGTAGGTATGGTGGCTGTTTTGAGGGAGGTATATGGTGGGTGTATGGTACCGGCGAAAGTTGCACGATGCAAGAGAGGCTAGCAATAATGGAGGGGTGAAAGGGTGCGTATAATCCATGGACTCAACATTAGTCAAAAGAACTCATATACTTGTTGTAAAATTTAGAAGTCATCAAAAACCAAAGCACTACGCGCATGCTCCTAGGGGGATAGATTGGTAGGAAAAGACCATCGCTCGTCCCGGACTGCCACTCATAAGGAAGACATTCAATAAATAAAATTGTGCTCCAACTTCATCACAAAGCGGTTCACCATACGTGCATGCTACGGGAATCACAAGCTTCAACACAAGCATTATTTAAATCCATAATTACCCAACTAGCGTGACTTTAATATTACTACCTCCATATCTCAAAACAATTATCAAGCATCAAATTGATCATAGCATCCAATTCACTTTCTATGATAGTTTTTATTATACCCAACTTGGATGCTCATCATTCTAGGACCAAATTTGTAACCATAGCAAATACCATGCTGTTCTAAAAGACTCTCAAAATAATATAAGTGAAGCATGAGAGACTAGCAATTTCTATAAAATTAATCCATCACCATGCTCTAAAAGATATAAGTGAAGCACTAGAGCAAAAACTATCAAGCTCAAAAGATATAAGTGAAGCACATAGAGTATTCTAGCAAATTCTAATCAAATAGGCTTCTCCCAAAAGGTGTGTTACAGCAAGGATGATTGTGGTAAACTAACAAGCAAAGACCAATATAATACACGACGCTCCAAGCAAAACACATATCATGTGGCGAATAAAAATATAGCTCCAAGTAAAGTTACCAATGAACAAAGACAAAAGAGGGGATGCCTTCCCGGGGCATCCCCAAGCTTAGGATTTTGGCTATTATTGAATATATTGGGGTGCCTTGAGCATCTCCAAGCTTAGGCTCTTGCCACTTTTTATTCCATAGTCCATAAAAGCTTTACCCAAAACTTGAAAACTTCACAACACAAAACTCAACAGAAAATCTTATAAGCTCCGTTAGTGAAAGAAAACAAAACCACCACATAAGATACTGTAATGAACTCATTCTTTATTTATTTGGGTGTTAAACCTACTGTATTCCAACTTCCTTATGGTTTATAAACTAATTTATTAGCCATAGATGCATTGAAATAAGCAAACAACACACGAAAAACAGAATCTGTCAAAAACAGAACAGTCTGTAGAAATCTGTAACTAACGTAAACTTCTGTAACTCTAAAAATCCTACAAAAATAGGACGTACTGGAAAATTTGTTTATTGATCAGCATCAAAAAGAATCAATGCAAAATCTATTTTCTGTGATTTATTGAATTTTTCCTTGTGAGCGTAAAGTTTCTGTTTTTCAGCAGAATCAAATCAACCATCATCATAGTTTATCCTATAGGTTCTATTTGGCACAAACACTAAACAAAAGATAAAAACACATCTAAACATAAAGTAGAAACAAAATTTAATAATAAACAGGAACAAAAACAAAGAACATAAAGAAAATTGGGTTGCCTCCCAACTAGCGCTATCGTTTAATGCCCCTAGCTAGGCATAAAAGCAAGGATAGATCTAACGAGTGCCATCTTTGGCACTTGACTCATAAGTAGCACGCATGATAGATTCATAAGGTAATTTAACTTTCTTTCTTGGAAAGTGCTCCATGCCTTTCTTTAAGGGAAATTGGAATCTAATGTTCCCTTCTTTCATATCGATAATCGCACCAATCGTTCTAAGGAAAGGTCTACCAAGAATAATAGGGCAAGAAAGATTGCAATCTATATGAAGAACGATAAAATCTACGGGCACCAAATTTCTATTTGCAATATAAGAACGTCATTGATCCTTCCCATAGGTTTTTTAATGGTGGAATCCGCAAGGTGCAAATTTAAAGAGCAATCATCAAGATCATGGAAATCTAGAATATCACATAAAGTTTTCGGAATTGTGGAAACACTAGCACCCAAATCACACAAAGCAAAACACTCAAAATCTTTAACTCTAATCTTTATAGTAGGTTCCCACTCATCATTAAGTTTTCTAGGTATAGAAACTTGTAAATTAAGTTTTTCATCATAAGATTGCATCAAGGCATCAACAATATGTTTGGCAAAAGCTTTGTTTTGACTATAAGCATGAGGAGAATTAACAACGGATTGCAACAAGGAAATACAACTTTTTAAAGAGCAATTATCATAATCAAATTCCTTGAAATCCGAGATAGTAGGTTCAACATTATTAGAAGTTGAGGATTCTCAAATCTCTCTTTTACCAAATTTAGCATTAAGATCTAAAGACTCCGAATTCTTGGGACGCCTTCTAGGCAAAGTTGATTCATCATCAGTCCCATAATCATCAAAATTCATATTGCAAAACATAGATCTAATAGGAGACGCATCAATAACTTTAAGATCCTCATCATTATTTTCACGGAAACTAGAAGAACACGCTTTTGTAAAGCTATCTTTCTTAGCATGCAATCTAGCGGTTCTTTCCTTGCACTCGTCAATGGAAATTCTCATTACTTTGAGAGACTCATTGATATCATGCTTAGGAGGAGAAGGTCTAAGTTTAAGAGAATCAACATCAAGCGAAAGTCTATCAACGTTCATAGCCAAATCATCAACTTTGATCAATTTTTCTTCAAGCAAAGCATTAATATTCTTTTGAGAAATCATAAATTCTTTCACACTATTCTCAAAGTAAGAGGGCATCTTATTAAAATTACCATAATAATTATTGTAGGAATTTCCATAATTATTAGAGGAATTACTAAGGAACGGTCTAGCATTAAAATTTCCTCTATAAGCATTGTTTCCAAAACTATTCCTACCAACAAAATTCACATCCATAGATTCATTATTATTCTCAATCAGGGAAGACAAAGGCATATCATTAGGATCAATAGGAGTATTTTTAGTAGCAAACATCTTCATTAGTTCATCCATCTTTCCACTCAAAACATTGATTTCTTTTATAGCATGCACTTCTTTACTAGAAGATCTTTCGGTGTGCCATTGAGAATAATTAGCCATAATATTATCAAGAAGTTTTGTAGCATCTCCTAACGTGATTTCCATAAAGGTGCCTCCCGCGGCCGAATCTAAGAGATTTCTAGAAGCAAAGTTCAAACCGGTAATACATTTTTTGTATGATCATCCATAAATTCAAACCATGAGTAGGGCAATTGCGAAGCATCAATTCAATTCTTTCCCAAGATTGGGCAACATGCTCATGATCAAGTTGATTAAAATTCATAATATCGTTCCTAAGAGTGATGATCTTAGCGGGAGGAAAATACTTAGAGATAAAAGCATCTTTGCACTTGTTCCAAGAATCAATACTATTTTTAGGCAAAGACAAAAACCAAACTTTAGCACGATCTCTAAGTGAAAACGGAAATAACTTCAATTTGACAATATTGTTATCCGTATCTTTCTTCTTTTGCATATGACACAAATCAACAAAATTGTTTAGATGGGTAGCGGCATCTTCACTAGGAAGGCCGGCAAATTGATCTTTCATAACAAGATTCAGCAAAGCAGCACTGATTTCACAAGACTCAACATCATTAAGAGGAGCATTCGGAGTACTAAGGAAATCATTATTATTGGTATTCGAGAAATCACACAATTTAGTATTATCTTGTGCCATGGAAACAAGTAATCCAACACACAATCAAACATAAAAAGGCAAGCGGAAAAGAGAGGAGGGGATTGGGAAAGAGAGGGCGAATAAAACGGCAAGGGTGAAGTGGGGGAGAGGAAAACGAGAGGCAAATGGCAAATAATGTAAATGCGAGGGAGATGGGTTTGTGATAGGTACTCGGTATGCCTTGACTTGAGCAAAGACCTCCCCGGCAACGGCACCAGAAATCCTTCTTGCTATGTCTTGAGCTAGCGTTGGTTTCCACCCAAGAGGAGAGGGTGATGCAGCAAGTGTAGCGTAACTATTTTCCTCAGTTTTTGAGAACCAAGGTATCAATCCAGTAGGAGGCTCCTCAAAAGTCCCACGCGCCTACACAAACAAACTGAGAACTCGCAACCAACACAATAAAGGGGTTGTCAATCCCTTCACAGCCACTTGTGAAAGTGAGATCTGATAGAGATAGTATGATAAGATAATATATTTTTGGTATTTTTATGATATAGATGCAAGAAAGTAAAGATGCAAATAAAAGTAGATTGAAAGTAAATATGATAAGAGATAGACCCGAGGGCCATAGGTTTCACTAGAGGCTTCTCTCGAGAGCATAAGTATTACGGTGGGTGAACAAATTACTGTCGAGCAATTGATAGAAAAGCGAATAATTATGACGTTATCTAGGCATGATCATGTATATAGGCATCACGTCCATAACAAGTAGACCGACTCCTGCCTACATCTACTACTATTACTCCACACATCAACCGCTATCCAGCATGCATCTAGAGTATTAAGTTCATAAGAACAGAGTAACGCATTAAGCAAGATGACATGATGTAGATGGATAAACTCATGCAATATGATGTAAGCCCCATCTTGTTATCCTCGATGGCAACAATACAATACGTGTCTTGCAATCCTTTCTATCACTGGGTAAGAACAACACAAGATTGAATCCAAAGCTAAGCACTTCTCCCATGGCAAGAAAGATCACTCTAGTAGGCCAAACCAAACCGATAATTCAAAGAGACTTGCAAAGATAACTCAATCATACATAAAAGAATTCAGAGAAGATTCAATTAATATCCATAGATAAATTTGATCATAAACCCACAATTCATTGGATCTCGACAAACATACCGCAAAAAGAGATTACATCGAATAGATCTCCACAAGAGAGGGGGAGAACATTGTATTGAGATCCAAAAAGAGAGAAGAAGCCATCTAGCTAATAACTATGGACCCGTAGGTCTGTGGTAAACTACTCACAACTCATAGGAGGGGCAAGGATGTTGATGTAGAGGCCCTCCATGGTCGATTCCCCCTCCGACAGAGTGCCAACGAAGGCTCCAAGATGGGATCTCGCGGATACAGAAGGTTACGGTGGTGGAAATTGTGTTTCGTGGTGCCCCACGATGTTTTCGGGGTCCGTAGGTTATATAGGAGGAAGAAGTACGTCGGTGGACGCCCGAGGGGCCCACGAGACAGGGGGGCGCCCCCTACGAGGGGGGAGGGGTGCCCTACTATCTCGTGGAGGCTCCGGTTGTTTCTTGACTTGCACTCCAAGCTCTCCGGATCTTGTTCGTTCCAAAAATCACGTTCCCGAAGGTTTCATTCCGTTTGGACTCCGTTTGATATTCCTTTTCTTCGAAATACTGAAATAGGCAAAAAAAATAGCAATATGGGTTGGGCCTCCGGTTAGTAGGTTAGTCCCAAAAATGATAATAATGTATAAAATAAAGCCCATAAACATCCAAAACAGGTAATATAATAGCATGGAACAATCAAAAATTATAGATACGTTGGAGACGTATCAGTGCACAAGGTCACAGCGGAGGCTGGTCGTGTGGCCGAGCAGCTGGGGGGCCCCGCGACACCCTGTCAGTTGGTCATGGCCCTAGCGGCGCTCAGCTATGCCCTGGTCGTGCAAGAGGCATCCAAGACGGCGAACATCCCGAAGGCCAAGCGCTCGAAGGCCATGGAGGTGGTGCTCGTGGCCCTGGTGCGGGCCAGCTCACGCTCTAAGGGTGCCAAAGGCAACCTCCCGTCGCTCCAGCGCACCCAACTTCTCCAGGTGTAGAAAAATCTAGAAACCTCAGGTAACTCACCGCCTCGCTTTACGATTCTACAAACCTTTTCGATGATCATTTGAGTGAGGTGTTGGGGGAGAGTGGAGTGGTTACGATGGGTGAGGGTGGAATTTGCAAGCTCATCTCGCTGATTTGTGCTAAGGAACTAGCACAGGCAGCGCTCGCAGCGGTGGCTGCTCAACACGCGGACCGGCTGGCAGCTGAGGCAGGGGCCTCGGACTTGCTAGCAGTCCAGTCCGATGGGGACAGAGCAACAGGGGTTGCTATTCCCCACTCACCTAGCCATGGCAAGGTGAGGTGAGTGGACAAGGTGATCACCTCCAGGGGTGTTCGTTTGCAAAATTGCGTTATTTAGATGCGCGCTCTATTTTGGAACATTCGTTGCTTTGGCCACGTGGGGCGTCGTACCCAATTGAGAGAATATATAAGGAAAGAGGCAGTAGACATTGTTGGGCTCCAGGAAATGATCAAAGTCGAGTTCTGTCACCAGGATATCCTCTCAGTTGACCCCCTAGAGCGTTTTGCGTAGAATCATAGCCTAGCGACAGGCCACTCGGGCGGTATGCTACTTGGTTTTTGTCAATCCACATTTGAGGTACTGACCTGGGAGGTTGGAACCTTTTTCATCGCTATGAGCATATGTGTTTGTGCGTCGCTTCGCGAGCTCGTGATCATCCAAGTCTACGGACCTGCAGATCACTCTCGCTCGGCTGAAGACTTAGATGAACTCCAAGCCAAGGTGCTTGAGGTATCAGCGCCCCAGATCCCTGTTGTGGTAGGGGCCGATTTCAACCTGATTCGCTCTGGCGCTGATAAGAGCAACGACAACATCAACTGGCCAAGGGTGGCCATGTTCAACAACACAATCGCGTCGATGGCCCTTAGGGAAGTGGCCAGAACTGGGGCGAGGTACACCTGGACTAACCAACAGCTCGCCCTGGTGCCCTCCGTGGATCGCGTGTTCATGTCTCCGGACTAGGAAGTGGTGTTCCTATTGTGCTCGCTCCTCGCCGAAACGAGGATCGGGTCGGACCACGTTCCCTTGGTCCTATCCTCAGGGGAGGATAGGATCCGTCGCAACCCCCATTTCTTTTTTTTGAAACAGCCTGGTTTGAGGTACCAGGTTTCGACGACATCTTCAGTGACAAATGGCGTAGATGCGTTCAGCTCATTGGCCAGCAACAGGGCCCTTTGGATTTATGGATTACGGTGTGTGTGTGTGTGTGGGGTGGGGGGGCATCCGAGCGTGCCTCAAAGGGTGGGGCGCGAACCAAGGGCGCGACGACAAGCTGCTTAGGGAGCACCTCGTCAATGATATCGTGCTCCTTGATGCCCAGGCAGACGCGAGACCTTTCTATGAGCAGGAGTGGGCTCATCAATACGCCCTGGAAGGGCAAGTCGAAGCGCTGCTGCGTTCGGAGGAGGAATACTGGTGAGTAGGGGCGGCCTCAAGTGGACCTTCAAAGGGGACGCCAACACCAAGTATTTCCACGCTTACGCGAACGGTAGGCATAGGAAATGTTCGATTCTTTGGTTGCAAACGGAGCAGGGGATCCTGTTGACCCAGTCGGAAATTTCGCAGCACGTTTATGACTTTTACATCAATCTGATGGGGACCAACGACGCACAACATGCGGGCCTACGCGCGGATATTTGGCTGCCCTCCCAACGGGTGCTAGACTGTGAGAACGACGAGTTGGGGCTCGCGTTTCTACCCAAGGAAATAGATTAGGCACTCCTTAGTATGAAATCTGACACAACACCGGCCCCAGATGGGTGGCCGGTGGCGATGTTCAAGCACTTTTGGCCACTGCTGCGCGATCCCATCTTCGCGGTGTGCAACGGTTTTATGCGTGGCTTTGTGGATATTGCTAGGCTAAATTTTGGCGTGCTCACGCTCATTCCCAAAGTTGCCGGAGCGGACAACATCCGTCAGTATAGACCCATAGCTCTCATTAATGTCCCTTTTAAGATCGGTGCTAAAGCTTGTGCCACTCGCCTCACCCCGATCGCTCATCGTACCGTTTGTCGCACGCAGTCGGCTTTCATTCGCGGCCGACACATTCTGGAGGGACCGCTTGCCTTACAAGAAACGCTACACGAACTAAAATGAACAAACCAACCGGCCATTCTACTCAAACTAGACTTCAAAAAAGCGTACGACCGCGTCAATTGGGACTTCCTGCATCAAGTCCTCATCAGTCGAGGCTTCTCGGTTGTTTGGGTTCATCGGGTTATGCAGTTGGTCTCGGGGGGCCAAACGGTAGTCTCGACTAATGGAGAAGTAGGGCACTTCTTCTGGAACAAGCGCGGATTGCGTCAGGGTGACCCATGTCCCCGATCTGGTTCAACTTTGTCGTGGACGCGTTGGCGGCTATGCCGCGGAGGGCCACCGAGGCTGGTCATCTCAAAGGTGTGTTGGGACACCTAATCCCAGGGGGATTTCCCATTTGCAGTATGCGGATGACACGCTACTGTTATTCCAGCCTAACCTACACAGTGTAGCAACGGTCAAAGCCCTTCTTCTCAGTTTCGAGATCATGTCCAGGCTCAAAATCAACTTCCACAAGTGCGAAGTTCTGCCCATAGGCTTAGATGTGGAAGAGGGCCGGCGTATTGCGGACTTGCTCAACTGCAAAGTTGGCAAGCTTCTGTTTACCTACCTTGGTTTAACTTTAGATGCCAAGCGCATCACTATCGATGGCTGGGCTCCACTCTAGACCAAGGTGGGCGGGCGGGTCTGCCCGTGGAGGGGGAAATTTCTCTCCTCCGTAGCCAGGTTGGTTCTCGCGAACTTGAGCCTCTCCTCATTGCCGCAGTTCGCGATGGGCTTGTTCCTCCTGGCTGAAGGGGTTCATGCCAAGATGGACATGCCATGGTCACGGTTCTTTTGGGAAGGATCGGGGCCAAAGCGCGAATACCACATAGTCAAGTGGGCTGCGGTTTGCCACCCCAAAGACATGGGGGGCCTCGGGATTAACAACACGCGTATCCTGAACATATCTCTTATGTGCAAATTGCTACCTCTTGAGCAGGGCGTTGGTTTTCCCTTGAAGAGGAAAGGGTGATGCAGCAAAGTAGTGTAAGTATTTCCCTCAGTTTTTGAGAACCAAGGTATCAATCCAGTAGGAGGCTCCTCAAAAGTCCCACACACCTACACAAACAAACAAGGACCTCGCAACCAACGCGATAAAGGGGTTGTCAATCCCTTCACTGAAACTTGCGAAAGTGAGATCTGATAGAGATAATAAGATAAGATAAATATTTTTTGGTAGTTTTATGATATAGATTGGAAAGTAAAAGATGCAAATAAAAGATAGATGGAAACTTATATGATAAAAGATAGACCCGGGGCCATAGGTTTCACTAGTGGCTTCTCTCGAGATAGCATAAGTATTACGGTGGGTGAAAAAATTACTTTCGAGCAATTGATAGAAAAGTGCATACAATACTAGGGAAAACCCTAGTAGTAGCGCGGGTTTTGAGGCTAGCAGCAGCGCGGGTGGCCGCGCTACTAATAAGGCGCTACAGCTAACTGTTAGTAGTAGCGCGGTCCGCACCCGCGCTACTACTGTTGATGATATCAGCAGCGCTTTCCCAGAATGCGCTACTATTAGTTAGTTGTAGCGTTTTCCTCATCCCTTGCTACTGCTATATCTTTCATCATTTTCCCTGCTATACCCCTTTAGGTTTCAATAAACTGCAATTTTCAGATACTAGGTACTACTAGATATCAAATTCATAAACCACTATAAGTACTAGGTAGTACTCCCTCTGTTCCAAATTACTCATCGTGGTTTTAGTTCAAACCACGATGAGTAATTTGGAATGAAGGGAGTACTAGATAACAATTTCATGTATAGTCAACATGCATCCTCAAGCAGTACAAGGTCATATCGACGACGATCATCATATGTAGTTCTAGTTGATATCAACGACGATCATCATATGTAGTTCTAGATGATATCAACGAAGATCATCATATGTAGTTCTAGATGATATAGCCACACACACATATGTAGTTCTAGATGATATCGAAGATGATCATCATCCTCAAGCCTGAGCGGTGGGTGTTCCTGATAGTAATTAGGATGGCCTGTCCAACACGAAGATTTTTGCCATCGAGGAATCTCTTCCACCCAACCGAGTTTAAGTGTGTGCGACCGTCCGTGTCCACGCGGTAAGTACAGGTTGTGATGGAGCTCCTTGTAGTAAGGCGTAGTCTAGATGAGCCTTCTTCATCAGGCTCGATACCATAACTCACAGATTGGCTCTTTGCCAATTTCTGAATAAGAAAAACATATCAATTAATAAATAGCCTCACACATACTCTTGCAAATAGGTATACATGGATTATCTACACTATCAATAGTTCCTTAGATTCTACACTCTAATAAGCATGTGATCGAACTCTACACTAAAGCATGTCATCGACTAGATTCCACACAACATATCATTGGACTCTACACTAAGCACTATTGGAGAACGTAGCAGAAATTCAAAATTTTCTACGCATCACCAAGATCAATCTATGGAGAGACTAGCAACGAGAGAGAGGGGAGTGCATCTTCATACCCTTGAAGATCGCGATGCGGAAGCGTTACAAGAACGCAGATGAAGGAGTCGTACTCGTAGCGATTCAGATCGCGGTTGATTCCGATCTAAGCGCCGAACAACAGCGCCTCCGCGTTCAACACACGTGCAGCCCGATGATGTCTCCCGTGCCTTGATCCAGCAAGGGGAGAGGGAGAGGTTGGGGAAGACTCCGTCCAGTAGCAGCACGATGGCGTGGTGGTGGTGGAGGAGCGTGGCACTCCAGCAGGGCTTCGCCAAGCACCACAAGAGACGAGGAGGGAGAGAGGTAGGGCTGCGCCAGGAGAGATGAAAACTCATGTGTTGGGCAGCCCCAAAACCCCCACTATATATAGGGGAAGGGGAGAGGGGGCGGCCCCCTCCAGATCCCATCTAGAGGGGAGGGGTGGCAGCCAGGAGGGGGAGACTTGCCCCCCAAGCAAGGTGGAGGCGCCCCCCCTCCCCTAGGGTTTGTAACCCTAGGCACCTTGGGCCCTTGGGGAGGGTTTCACCAGCCCACTAGGGGCTGCTACCCTCCCATATTCAGCCTATTAAGTCCCTCGGGGCAGGTGGCCCCACCCGGTGGACCCCCGGACACCTTTCGGTGGTCCCGGTACGTTACCGATAGCACCCGAAACTTTTCTGGTGACCAAAACAGGACTTCCCATATATAAATCTTTACCTCCGGACCATTCTGGAACTCCTCATGGCATCCGAGATCTCATCCGGGACTCCGAACAACATTCGGTAACCACGTATATCTATTCCCTATAACCCTAGCGTTATCGAACCTTAATTGTGTAGACCCTATGGGTTCGGGAACCATGCAGACATGACCGAGACAACTTTCCAGCCAATAACCAACAGAGGGATCTGGATACCCATGTTGGCTCCCACATGTTCCACGATGATCTCATCGGATGAACCACGATGTCAAGGATTCAATCAATCCCGTATACAATTCCCTTTGTCTAGCGGTATAGTACTTGCCCGAGATTCGATCGTCGGTATCCCGATACCTTGTTCAATCTCGTTACCAGCAAGTATCTTTACTCGTTCCATAACACATCATCCCGCGATCAACTCCTTGATCACATTGTGCACATTATGATGATGTCCTATCGAGTGGGCCCAGAGATACCTCTCCGTCACACGGAGTGACAAATCCCAGTCTTGATTCGTGCCAACCCAACAGACACTTTCGGAGATACCCGTAGTGCACCTTTATAGCCACCCAGTTATGTTGTGACGTTTGGTACACCCAAAGCATTCCTACGATATCCGGGAGTTGCACAATCTCATGGTCTAAGGAAAAGATACTTGACATTTAGAAAAGCTTTAGCATACGAACTACACGATCTTGTGCTAGGCTTATGATTGGGTCTTGTCCATCACATCATTCTCCTAATGATGTGATCCCGTTATCAATGACATCCAATGTCCATGCTCAGGAAACCATGACCATCTGTTGATCAACGAGCTAGTCAACTAGAGGCTCACTAGGGACATGTTGTGGTCCATGTATTCACACATGTATTGCGGTTTCCGGTCAATACAATTATAGAATGAATAATATACAATTATCATGAACAAGGAAATACAATAATAACCATTTTATTATTGCCTCTAGGGCATATTTCCAACAGTCTCCCACTTGCACTAGAGTCAATAATCTAGTTCACATCACTATGTGATTGTAATGAGTCGACACCCATGGGGTTTGATCATATCTCGCTTGTGAGAGAGGTTATTAGTCAACGGATCTGAACCTTTCAGATCCGTGTGTGCTTTGCAAATCTCTATGTCATCTCCTAGATGCAGCTACCACGCTCTATTTGGAGTTATTCCAAATAACTGTTCTACTATACGAATCCGGTTTACTACTCAGAATAATCCGGATTAGTGTCAAAGTTTGCATCAGCGTAACCCTTTACGACGAACTCTTTTACCACCTCCATAATCGAGAAAATTCCTTAGTCCACTAGTTACTAAGGATAAGTTTGACCGCTGTCCTGTGATCCATTCCTGGATCACTCTTGTACCCCTTGACTGACTCATGGCAAGGCACACTTCCGGTGCGGTACACAGCATAGCATACTATAGAGCCTACGTCTGAAGCATAGGGGACGACCTTCGTCCTTTCTCTCTCTTCTGCCGTGGTCAGGTCTTGAGTCTTACTCAATTACTCACACCTTATAACACAGCCAAGTACTCCTTCTTTGCCGATCTATTTTGAACTCCTTCAAAATCTTGTCATGGTATGTATTCATTTGAAAGTACTATTGAGCGTTTTTGATCTATCCTTATAGATCTTGATGCTCAATGTTCAAGTAGCTTAATCCAGGTTTTCATTGAAAAATACTTTTCAAATAACCCTATATGCTTTCTAGAAATTCTACATCATTTCTGATCAACAATATGTCAACAATATATACTCATCAGAAATGCTATAGTGCTCCCACTCACTTCTTTGGAAATACAAGTTTCTCATAAACTTTGTATAAACCCAAAATCTTTGATCATCTCATCAAAGCGTATATTCCAACTCCGAGATGCTTACTCCAGTCCTTAGAAGGATTGCTGGAGCTTTGCATACTTGTTAGCATCTTTTAGGATTGACAAAACCTTTTGGTTGTATCACATACAACCTTTCCTCAAGAATATCATGGAGGAAACAATGTTTTGACATCCTATCTGCAAGATTTCATAAATCATGCAGTAACTGCTAATATAATTCCAACAGACTCTTTAGCATCGCTACAAGTGAGAAAGTCTCATCGCAGTTGTCGGTGTCAAAACCGGCGGATCTCGGGTAGGGGGTCCCGAACTGTGCGTCTAGGTAGATGGTAACAGGAGACAAGGGACACGATGTTTTTACCCAGGTTCGGGCCCTCTCGATGGAGGTAAAACCCTACTCCTTCTTGATTAATATTGATGATATGGGTAGTACAAGAGTGGATCTACCACGAGATCAGAGAGGCTAAACCCTAGAAGCTAGCCTATGGTATGATTGTTGTTCGTCCTACGGACTAAAACTCTCCGGTTTATATAGACACCTGAGAGGGCTAGGGTTACACAGAGTCTGTTACAATGGGAGGAGATCTTCATATTGTATCGCCAAGCTTGCCTTCCATGCCAAGGAAAGTCCCATTTGGACACGGGACGGAGTCTTCAATCTTGTATCTTCATAGTCCGGGAGTCCGGCCAAAGGTCATAGTCCGGCCATCCGGACACCCCTAATCCAGGACTCCCTCAGTAGCCCCTGAACCAGGCTTCAATGACGACGAGTCCGGCGCGCAAGTTGTCTTCAGCATTGCAAGGCTGGTTCTTCTTCAAATTCCCTGTACCCGTCGAATAGTGTCCGGCTTCTAGTGTGTGCTGCCCTCCTCGGCTTCTGTGCCCCATAATGACCATCTTCCATGTGTCTGTGGAAGAGGTTGTTTTGCCTCGTGCCCCGTTCTCAGGAGGGGTCTATTTATCAAGTGGGCGGAGCCGAACTATGGCGCATCGCCGGGACCGGATATCTATCCGGTACCCCAAAGAGGACGTCCGAGGACTGGTCCTCGGAGTGGTTCTATATAGATGACGTCCCCCTGCCGGACCCTGTACGGATCGGCCTCCCTGAGTTCAATAATGCTCCGTTGAAGAAGCGCCTGAGCTGGCGCCCGCGGAACCCTCAGAGGGAAACTGACAGGGACATCCATTACCTGATGAGCCGGATAAGGTTGTTAGCTCATTCCGGACTGACCATGATCAAGGTCATGGCCATATGCATTACGCGAGGGGTGCAGCCGCTTCAATACAGAGGCCACCCCATGTGGGATTTCAACGGGGAGGATGACGCCACCCGGTGCGGTCGTAAGGGGCCAGATTCGGCCGCCACTTTAACGAGAATCTTATCCGCTTTGTACAAGGGAGAAGAAGAGGAATTCCTCTATGCCAACCCAGAGGGCGGATTCTCCATGTACAATCCTCCCAGTTGGGTGAGCGAACATTTTCACCTGCCGACCCGCTTTCGAAATTCCCATAGTTGAGTACTTAGTCTAACAATGTTAACGCAGGAGCTGCGCCAGACTGTGAAGGAGATAAACCGTCCTCCTCCACAACCTGAGGATCCGGAACGGTCCCTCGATCCGGACTCCCAAGAGGATCCGGACTTATGCGTGGAGTTAATTGATGGGGTGTTTCATCAATTGAGTAGGGACAACAGCCTAGTGGCCATTATGGCCAACTATCCCGGACTGCTTCCAGCCTCAAAGGTAACCGAGACCGAAGTCCTAGTATTTTCAAGGAGATCCATCCATGCTTTATCTTGAATGCTGTGAACTAATAGTATTTCGTTTCGCAGGGTAAATCCTTGAGGCGGAAGGCCAAGCCCGCGGTGGGCAGCCAACAAGGGCCGCTGAAGCCAGGCGGGTCAAAAAGAAGTGCGGACCAGATCGAGATTCCGGCACAACGGTACAACGTGCAAATTTAACGCCTAGGGTTTATGCCCTTGAGTCTTACTAACGCTCATGATTTTCTTAGAAGGAAGAGAGCCCGCCGGACTATATCCGCCGGCCAAGGTTCAAGGCCGGGTCCGGAAGCGGAGATGGGCACGGGGCGCGCCTCGGGTGTTCCTCCGACAGAGGACGCAGACGGGCTATCTGCCACCAATTCAGAGGTGTAGAGTGCCCTGAACCACAGGCGTCGCCGGACTGTTCTTCGTGATGCATGCTTTTCCCCAGAGGTGTTGGACGCCTTTAATACAGGAGATGCGTATCTCCGTGCCGCTCAAAATGGTCTAGCCAGAGCCACAGAGCAGTATGTAAAAGAAATACAGGTGAGTAAAATTGAAGGTTATATATGTCAGTAGCCCCTGAGACTTGAAACAGTGAAGATAACTGTTTTAAGGATCATGTGCTATGCAGTGTCTTACAAAGAAGAATACGCAACTGTCCCAGGAGCTTGAAGAGTGCAAGGCCCAACTCGAGGCCGCACTGGCCACTTTAGAAAATGCCAAGGAGACGCCCTCAGGTAATATATGCTTCGAAAGATAATTCCATTGTGAAGTGCGGCAGGTGTTCAACTCTGACTATAATAGTGCAGATGGGGCCGGAGTAAATCCGGACAAGCAACAACTCCTACGCCAACTAAATGCTGGCGAGAGCGTGCTGACGAGGGTGAGGCAAGAGAAGAACAAACTTCAAGACACCAATACCCAGCTGGGCGAGGAACTAAAGGATGTTCGTATTCAGCTGTCTGCTTCCGTAAAGGAGAATCAGTGACTTTGACGCAGCATTTTTAGTAAGTGCTTGAACGAATCTTCAAAAAAAGAATTCGGCGAGGAAGTCGATTAACAGAGCGATGTCTGTAGGTCTGCTGACAGGTCATCCTGCGGAGGAAATGCCCGGTTCAACGGGAGACCTTCTTCCCGAGCTATTGCAACTGCACGAACGAGTTCAGCAGGCAATGCAGAGCGTCATTCAGGCTATGTGGCCATCCCTCTCCATGCCCGAAGGCCTTGGGGAGCTTACAAAGAAGCTGGAGGGAGTGCGGCAACGCTTCTGGTTGTGGAAGATATCGGCTTGGCGTCAAGGTGCCAGGGAGGCCTGGGCCATGGTGAAGACTCGGTACACGAAGGCTGACCCAAACCACATGGCCGAGGTCGGCCCTATGGGTCCTAACGGAAAGGAGATCCCCGTCAGCTTAGTATATGGCCAGGTAGAGCTGGCTGCAAAGTATTCCCAACAGGACTGTAAATTAGACTGCCTGTTGGATGGTATTGAAGAAGAATATACCGAGTCAGATTGACTCTGTAATTTAAAATGACATGAAAAATGCCCTCTAGCCAGATTGTAGATCGTTTGTCATTGCGGACCTTTTCGCTTCGACCTCTGGACCCTATAGTCTGGAGTGTGTCCGAATACCCTCTCGATTATGTAAGAACTGGGGCATGCATGGAGACAAGGCATAGGGGTCATAATTGCTTTAGCAGACAAGTGCCCAACTATTTATGTTATATTACATGGTTAGTAAGGAACATCTTCCAGGGAGAATAGTTCCGTTAGGGGTTCCTTTCCCTGGGAGGCATGCCCTAAAGTGCATGTCCGAACTGCTAAAAAGAGCAGAAAAGCATCTGGGGGCAGATAAATAAACACGAAAGATCATCTTTTAGTTCACCGACCGAATATTCCCTTAAGAACGCTAGCTTTCGGCTTCACCCAGTCTGAGGTACACATCTGACTAATCCGGCAGTAACAATCGCAGAGGTGCTCCCTTTACCTCCTAGGCGAACGAACGGGAACGTAGGGGTAAGCACAGGAGCCAGGCAACCCAGCTTGGCCAAAACTTAAGTCATATCGATGCATATAATGGTGTATAAAAGGTTCATGCGGAAGTGTCACACATGTTTTGGGCATGAGACCCGTTTTATATAAACTTCTGATAAAGAAGCCCCCAGGTATGATGAGCGCGGGTGGCGCGTCAAGTATGTGCGAACAATGCACATGCAAGCCCCTAAGGGCTTGGGAGAAAAAAGGTAGGGAGAGGGAGCGAAATCCCGGACAGCTAATGTGAAAAAAATAAAAATAAAAATAAAAAGGGGACAGAGGAAGGAGACGAACACGGAGTCCGGCTCTAGGCGTAGAATCTTCATAGGCGTGCTGCGTTCCATGGGTTCGGCTCGAGTCGGTTGTCCGATGCGTTTCGCAGACGGTACGCTCCACCAGTCAGTACTTGGTCGATTATGAAGGGACCCTCCCATTTGGGCTTTAGTTTGTCCTTTTTCTTGTCCGGCAGGCGTAGAACTAGTTCACCAACGTTATAAGTTTTGGCCCGTACTTCTCTGCTTTGATATCTTTGAGCCTGCTGTTGATAGAATGCGGAACGAGCTTTTGCCACGTCGCGCTCCTCCTCCAATGCGTCCAAGCTGTCCTGCCGATCGAGCTCGGCTTCTCTTTCTTCGTACATGCGCACTCGAGGTGAGTCATGAATTATGTCGCAGGGCAGTACTGCCTCTGCGCCGTATACCATAAAAAATGGTGTGAATCCGGTAGTGTGATTCAGCGTGGTCCGCAGCCCCCAGAGTACGGAGTCAAGCTCCTCTACCTAGTGTGTGTTAGATTCCTTGAGGGATCGCACTAGTCTGGGTTTGATGCCGCTCATAATGAGACCGTTGGCTCGCTCGACTTGACCATTGGTTTGAGGGTGATAGACTGAAGCGTAGTCGAGCTTAATGCCCATGTTTTTGCACCAGACTTTAACTTCATCGGCCGTGAAGTTTGTGCCGTTGTCAGTTATGATGCTATGGGGGACGCCGTAACGGTGTACGATCCCGGATATGAAGTCTATCACCGGTCCAGCTTCGGACGTCTTTACAGGCTTGGCCTCTATCCATTTGGTGAATTTGTCCACCATGACCAGTAGATATTTTTGCTTGTGGGTTCCTCCTTTAAGGGGTCCAACCATGTCAAGCCCCCAGACAACAAAAGGCCAGGTAATGGGTATAGTTTGTAGGGCGGTAGGCGGCATGTGGCTTTGGTTGGCGAATAACTGGCAACCGACGCATCGCTGCACTAAGTCCTGAGCGTCTTCCCGGGCCGTTGGCCAATAAAATCCGGTACGAAAGGCCTTGCTTACAAGGGCCCGGGCTGCGGCGTGGTGCCCGCCAAGTCCGGCATGAATTTCAGCCAGAAGGTCACGCCCTTCCTCTTTGGAGATACACCTTTGAAGGACTCCGGTTGTGCTTTTCTTATAAAGCTCTCCCTCGTGGACTTTGTAGGCTTTAGATCGCCGCACTATGCAGCGGGCCTCATTTTGGTCCTCGGGAAGTTCCTGCCTAGTTAGGTAGGCTAGGAATGGTTCTGTCCATGAGGCAATGACTGCCATTATTGTGTGGGCTAACGGTGTTGTTTCGTTGGCGGAGCCACCAACTGTGTCAGAGTGTTCGGTGAGGGGCAGTGCGGTTGTGTCCGGGCTATTGTTTCCGGACTCTCCCTCCCATGATACGGATGGCTTGAACAACCTCTCTAGGAAGATGTTGGGAGGGACGGCATCGCGCTTGGCGCCGATGCGTGCCAACACGTCTGCTGCCTGGTTATTCTCCCGGGCTATGTGATGAAATTCGAGCCCCTCAAATCGAGCTGACATCTTTAAGACGGCGTTGCGGTAAGCTGCCATTTTCGGATCCTTGGCGTCAAAGTCTCTGTTTATTTGGGATATTGCGAGGTTTGAATCCCCGCGGACCTCTAGGCGCTGAATGCCCATGGAGACTGCCATCCGGAGACCATGTAGAAGGGCCTCGTATTTGGCTGCGTTGTTGGAATCCGTGTACATTATCTGAAGTACGTATTGGACTGTATCTCCGGTTGGGGACGTCAGAACGACGCCAGCCCCCAGGCCAGCCAACATTTTGGAGCCGTCGAAGTGCATGATCCAGTTGGAGTATGCGCCGTACTCTTTAGGGAGCTCGGCTTCAGTCCATTCGGCGATGAAGTCGGCCAAAACCTGCGACTTAATAGCTCGCCTGGGCTTGTAAGTTATGTCGAACGGGAGGAGCTCGATGGCCCATTTGGCAATCCGGCCCGTTGCGTCGCGGTTGTTTATAATATCATTAAGAGGTACTTCGGATGCCACTGTTATTGAACACTCTTGAAAATAGTGTCACAGCTTCCGGGATGCCATGAACACCGCGTATGCTATCTTTTGATAATGCGGGTACTGTGACTTGCATGGAGTTAGGACAGTGGACACGTAGTAAACTGGTTTTTGGAGAGGGAACTTGTGTCCGTTCGTTTCTCGTTCGACGACGAGCACCGCGCTTACGACTTGATGGGTTGCCGTGATGTATAATAGCATTGGTTCGCCCGTGTTGGGCGCGGCCAGGACCGGATTTGTTGCCAGTATGGCTTTTATTTCTTCGAGTCCGACCGTGGCGGCATCCGTCCACTTGAAGTGTTCGGTGCACCGTAGGAGGCGATAGAGGGGTAATGCCTTTTCTCCTAAGCGGGAGATAAAGCAGCTTAGAGCCGCCACACATCCTGTCAATTTTTGTATTTGTTTGAGGTCTTTTGGGGTATCCAATTGTGACAGAGCTCGGATCTTGGCTGGGTTTGCTTCAATTCCTCTACCGGATACGATGAAGCCCAAGAGCTTTCCGGCTGGTACGCCGAAAACGCATTTTTCCGGATTGAGCTTAATGTCATATGTTCGGAGATTGTCAAACGTGAGCCTCAAGTCGTCTACTAGAGTATCGACGTGTTTGGTTTTAGCGACCACGTCATCTACGTATGCTTCAACTATTTTGCCGATCTGGTTGGCCATACATGTCTGAATCATGCGCTGATATGTTGCGCTGGCGTTTTTGAGCCCGAAGGGCATCGTGTTGAAGCAGAATGGGCCATATGGGGTGATGAATGCCGTTGCGGCTTGGTCTGACTCTGCCATCTTGATTTGGTGGTAGCCAGAGTATGCATCAAGGAAACACAATGAGTCATGTCCTGCGGTGGCGTCAATGATTTGATCAATTCGGGGGAGTGGGAAAGGATCCTTTGGGCAGGCCTTATTTAGGTCTTTGAAATCGACACATAGGTGCCAGGATTTGTCCTTCTTTGGTACCATTACCAGGTTTGCTAGCCAGTCCGGATGTTTTATATCTCTGATGAATCCGGCTTCCAGTAGTTTTGCTAGCTCTTCTCCCATGGCTTGTCTCTTGGGTTCGGAGAAACGCCGTAGAGTCTGCTTAATGGGCTTAAACCCTTTTAGGATGTTCAGGCTATGCTCAGCCAGCCTGCATGGGATTCCTGGCATGTCTGAAGGGTGCCAGACAAAAATGTCCCAATTTTCTCGTAGGAATTCTCTGAGTGCGGCGTCTACATCGGGTTTTAGTTGTGCCCCGATGGAGGCCGTTTTTGTGGGGTCCGTTGGATGGACTTGGAATTTGACTATTTCGTCCGCTGGTTTGAAAGAGGTGGACTTGGATCTCTTATCTAGTATCACATCGTCCCTGTCCACCGTGGAGCGTAACGCAGTTAGTTCCTCGGCCGGTAGGGCTTCGGATAATGCCTCCAGGGCCAGTGCGGCTGTCTTGTTTTCGGCGTGGAGCGCTGTGTCCGGATCACTTGCAAGAGTGATGATTCCGTTGGGTCCGGGCATTTTGAGCTTCATGTACCCATAATGGGGTATGGCTTGAAAAATTGTAAATGCTTCTCGCCCTACCAGAGCGTGGTATCCGCTGCTGAACGGGGCCACTTGAAATGTGACTTCCTCGGATCTGTAATTATCCGGCGTGCCGAACACCACATCTAGTGTGATTTTCCCTGAACATCACGCTTCCCGGCTTGGTATTATTCCTCTGAAGGTTGTGTTGCTTCGCTCAATGCGGCTCCAGTCTATTTCCATTTTTTGCAGGGTTTCCTCGTAGATGAGGTTAAGTCCGCTACCGCCGTCCATGAATACCTTTGTAAGTCGGAAGCCGTCCACTATCGGACTGAGGACCAATGCGGCTGGTGCTCGGGCTGTCCAGAATTTAGGTTCGTCCCTGGCATTAAAAGTAATAGCCGTGTCACTCCATGGGTTTATTGTTGCTACTTGGTAGACTTCGGTAAGGTTGCGGACGGTTCGTTTCCTTGCATTGTTTGATGCGAAGGTCTCGAAGACTGTCGACACCGTGCTGGCATTTCTGGGGTGGTGTTCTTCGGATTCTGGAGTTAGAAGCTCCTCACCACTTCTGGCCACCTGCCGGAGTATCCAACATGCTCTAAGGCTGTGAGTTGGTGTGACTTCCCCTGAACTATGAATTTTGCAGGGTCCATTGAGCCATCCCTCCAGTACGGTCCCATACCCTATAGAGGGTTTTTGTTTTTTGATGTTTGGCTCAGGTGCCTGGCGATAATGCACCCTTTTGTTTCGGACTCGTGTTGTATTCAGGGCCGAATTGTCCCAGAATTTATCTTCGGTTTTCCAAACACTTTCTGTTGCACAGTACTTTCGTACTATGGATGTCAAGTCGGAGAAGCGTGTAATTTCGCGGCGACTTATGGCGTTGAGGATTCTGATGTCCGTGCAGTTGTTACAGAAGAATGAAATTGCTTCTTCCTCACGGCAGTCCTTTATCCTGTACATAACCAGGAGGAATCTGGCCCAATAGTGGTGTACTGTTTCCCCGGGCACTTGCCGTATTTGGGATAAATCCCTTATAGTTGGGTGGGCGGGTGGATTTAAGTCCGGAACCTTGCCCAATAAAAGATTCAGGGGCCAAGAAGTTTCCAAATTCAGAAGCTTGCTTTCTTGGACATTATTCAATGAATCAGGCCTGCTGCCTGACTTTGGGTTCAGGACTTGGGCAACATCCTCCCCTCCGCGGGTATCCGGCTTGGAGGGGTTGGGAATCCGGACACATCTAGTCCTTAGAGCGGGCAAAGATGCGCCGCATTATTCTTCCACCACTTCAACATGGTGGGTGACCTGGGGAGAGTCGATCTCTCTCTGATCGGGTTTAAGCCCAATCTGGCCGTAATCTGTAGTGACTCCCAGGGCGGCAATGCGATCCAGGAGCTCATTCAGGGAAGAGAGCTCTGTCGGATCTAACTGCTCGGCGAGTTCCGAGCTGATGTGAAGATTGCTTTCGATGGCCCGAGAGGTCATCGTCGGCGCGGCGGCCGAACAGGCGGTCATCAAAAACCTGCCTAGCCGGAGGGTTTGGCCGACAGCCAAAGCTCCTTTAGCAACAGCGCCGTCTTTAAAGACGGGGCGAGGCATCCTTCCTGACGGTGACGACATAGAGGAACTCTCAATGAAAGCACCAATGTCGGTGTCAAAGCCAGCGGATCTCGGGTAGGGGGTCCCGAACTGTGCATCTAGGCGGATGGTAACAAGAGACAAGGGACACGATGTTTTTACCCAGGTTCGGGCCCTCTCGATGGAGGTAAAACCCTACTCCTGCTTGATTAATATTGATGATATGGGTAGTACAAGAGTGGATCTACCACGAGATCAGAGAGGCTAAACCCTAGAAGCTAGCCTATGGTATGATTGTTGTTCGTCCTACGGACTAAAACTCTCCGGTTTATATAGACACCGGAGAGGGCTAGGGTTACACAGAGTCGGTTACAATGGGAGGAGATCTTCATATCATATCGCCAAGCTTGCCTTCCACGCCAAGGAAAGTACCATCCGGACATGGGACGGAGTCTTCAATCTTGTATCTTCATAGTACGGGAGTCCGGCCAAAGGTCATAGTCCGGCCATCCGGACACCCCCTAATCCAGGACTCCCTCAGCAGTCAACTGCTTGAACTTGTCGGAAAACATCTTAACGACAAGTCGAGCTATCTTAATGGTGACACTTACCATCATTGTCCGTCTTCCTTTTAAAATCCATTTGTACCCAACAGCCTTATGACCATTAAGTAGTTCTGCCAAAGTCTACACTTTGTTTTCATACATGGATCCTCTCTCGGATTTTATGGCCTCGAGCTGTTCGTCGGAATCTGGGCCCACCATCGCTTCTCCATAGTTCGTAGGTTCATTGTTGTCTAGCAACATGACCTCCAAGACAGGATTACCATACCACTCTGAAGCAATACACATCCTTGTCGACCTACGAGGTTCGGTAGTGACTTGATCTGAAGTTTCATGATCACTATCATCAGCTTCCACTTCAATTGGTGTAGGTGCCACAGGAACAACTTCCTGTGCCCTACTACACACTGGTTGAAGTGATGGTTCAATAACCTCATCAAGTCTCCACCATCCTCCCACTCAATTCTTTCAAGAGAAACCTTTCCTCGAGAAAGGACCCGTTTCTAGAAACAATCACTTTTGCTTCCGGATCTGAAATAGGAGGTATACCCAACTGTTTTGGGTGTCCTATGAAGATGTATTTATCCACTTTGGGTTCGAGCTTATCAGGATGAAACTTTTTCACATAAGCATTGTAGCCCCAAACTTTCAAGAAATGACAGCTTAGGTTTCTCTAAACCATAGTTCACATGGTGTCATCTCAGCGGAATTACGTGGTGCCCTATTTAAAGTGAATGCGGTTGTCTCTAATGCCTAACCAATGAACGATAGTGGTAATTCGATGAGAGACATCATGGTATGCCCCATATCCAATAGGGTGCATCTATGATGTTCGGACACACCATCACACTATGGTGTTCTAGGCGGTATTAGTTGTGAAACAATTTCCACAATGTATTAATTTTGTACCAAACACGTAACTCAGATATTCATCTCTATGATCATATCATAGACATTTTATCCTCTTGTCACGACGATCTTCAACTTCACTCTGAAATTACTTGAACCTTTCAATAATTCAGACTTGTGTTTCATCAAGTAAATATCCTCAGCATCTACTCAAATTATCTGTGAAGTAAGAACACAACGATATCCACTGCGTGCCTCGACACTCATTGGACAGCACACATCAAAATGTATTACTTCCAACAAGTTGCTCTCTTGTTCCATCTTACAGAAAACGAGGCTTTTCAGTCATCTTGCCCATGTGGTATGATTTGCATGTCTCAAGTGATTCAAAATCAAGTGAGTCCCAACGATCCATCTGCATGGAGTTTCTTCATGCGCACATACCAATAGACATGGTTCGCATGTCTCAAACTTTTCAAAAACGAGTGAGTCCAAAGATCCATCAACATGGAGCTTCTTCATGCGTTTTATACCAATATGACCCAAATGGCAGTGCCACAAGCAGGTGGTACTATCATTACTATCTTATATCTTTTGGCATGAAAATGTGTATCACTACAATCGAGATTCAATAAACCATTCATTTAGGTGCAAGACCATTGAAGGTATTATTCAAATAAATAGAGTAACCATTATTCTCCTTAAATGAATAACCGTATTGCGATAGACATAATCCAATCATGTCTATGCTCAACGCAAACACCAAATAACAATTATTTAGGTTTAACACCAATCTCGATGGTAGACGGAGCTGGCATGCTTGATCACATCAACCTTGGAAACACTTCCAACACACATCGTCATCTCACCTTTAGCTAGTCTCCGTTTATTTCGTAGCTCTTTTATTTTGAGTTACTAACACTTAGCAACCGAACCGGTATCTTAATACCCTGGTGCTACTAGGAGTACTAGTAAAGTACACATTTAATTCAATGTATATCCAATATACTTCTGTCAACCTTGCCAGCCTTCTCATCTACCAAGTATCTAGGGTAGTTTTGCTTCAGTGACCGTTCCCTCATTACAGAAGCACTTAGTCTCGGGTTTGGGTTCAACCTTGGGTTCCTTCATTAGAGCGACAACTGGTTTGCCATTCATGAAGTTTCCCTTCTAGCCCTTACCCCTTTTGAAACCAGTGGTCTTGATAAACCATCAACACTTGATGCTCCTTCTTGATTTCTACTTTTGCGGTTTTAAGCACCGCTAATAGCTCCGGGATCATCTCCATCCTTTGCATGTCATAGTTCATCACGAAGTTCTAGTAGCTTGGTGATAGTGTCTATAGAATTCCTTCAACCACTATCTCATCTGGAAGATTAACTCCCACTTGGTTCAAGTGATCTTAGCACCCAGACATTCTGAGCACATGCTCACTAGTTGAGCTATTCTCCTCCATCTTGTAGGCAAAGAACTTGTCAGAGGTCTCATTCCTCTCAACACGGGCATGAGCCTGGAATCCCAATTTCAGCTCTTGGAACATCTCATATGTTCTATGGCGTTCAAAACGTCATTGGAATCCCGATTCTAAGCTGTAAAGTATGGTGCACTTAACTATCAAGTAGTAATCAGGACGTATCTGTCAGATGTTCATAACATCCACAGACGACGCTGGAGGGGTTGGCACACCGAGCGGTGCATCAAAGACATAAGCCTTCTGTGTAGCAATGAGGACACTCCTCAGGCAACGGACCTAGTCCGCATCATTGCTTACAATATCTTTCAACTTAATCTTTCTCTAGGAACGTATTGAAACAGGGAGCTACAACGCAAGCTATTGATCTACAACCTTTTTTGCAAAGACAACTTAGACTATTGTTCATGATAAATAAGTTCATCTAATCAAATTATATAATGAACTCCCACTCAGATAGACATCCCTCTAGTCATTTAAGTGATACATGATCCGAGTCAACTAGGCCGTGTCCGATCATCACGTGAGACGGACTAGTCATCATCTGTGAACATCTTCATGTTGATCGTATCCACTATACGACTCATGTTCGACCTTTCGGTCTCTTGTGTTCCGAGGCCATGTATGTACATGCTAGGCTCGTCAAGTCAACCTAAGTGTTTCGCGTGTGTAAATCTAGCTTACACCCGTTGTATGTGAATTCTAGAATCTATCACACCCGATCATCACATGGTGCTTCGAAACAACGAACTTTCGCAATGGTGCACAGTTAGGGGGAACACTTTCTTGAAATTATTATGAGGGATCATCTTATTTACTATCGTGGTTCAAGCAAATAAGATGCATAAACATGATAAACATCACATGCAATCAAAAAGTGACATGATATGGCCAATATCATTTTGCTCCTTCTGATCTCCATCTTCGGGGCTCCATGATCATCATCGTCACCGGCATGACACCATGATCTCCATAATCATGATCTCCATCATCGTGTCTCCATGAAGTTGTCTCGCCAACTATTACTTCTACTACTATGGCTAACGGTTTAGCAATGAAGTAAAGTAATTACATGGCATTATTCAGTGACACGCAGGTCATACAATAAATAAAGACAACTCCTATGGCTCCTGCGGGTTGTTATACTCATCGACATGCAAGTCGTGATTCCTATTACAAGAACATGATCAATATCATACATCACATATCATTCATCACATTCTTTTGGCCATATCACATCCCATAGCATACCTGCAAAAACAAGTTAGACTTCCTCTAATTGTTGTTTGCATGTTTTATGTGGCTGCTATGGGTTTCTAACAAGAACGTTTCTTACCTACGCAAAACCACAACGTGATATGCCAATTGCTATTTACCCTTCATAAGGACCCTTTTCGTCGAATCCGATCCGACTAAAGTGGGACAGACTGGCACCCGCTAGCCACCTTATGCAACAAGTGCATGTCAGTCGGTGGAACCTGTCTCACGTAAGAGTACGTGTAAGGTCGGTCGGGGACGCTTCATCCCACGATGCCGCCGAATCAAGATAAGACTAGTAATGGCAAGTAAATTGACAAAATCGACGACCACAACAACTTGTGTTCTACTCGTGCATAGAATCTACGCAATAGACCTAGCTCATGATGCCACTGTTGGAGAACGTAGCAGAAATTCAAAATTTTCTATGCATCACCAAGATCAATCTATGGAGAGACTAGCAATGAGAGAGAGGGGAGTGCATCTTCATACCCTTGAAGATCGCGATGCAGAAGCATTACAAGAACGCGGATGAAGGCGTCGTACTCGTAGCGATTCAGATCACGATTGATTCCGATCTAAACGCCGAACAACGGCGCCTCCGCGTTCAACACACATGCAGCCCGATGAAGTCTCCCGTGCCTTGATCTAGCAAGGGGAGAGGGAGAGGTTGGGGAAGACTCCATCCAGCAGCAGCACGACGACGTGGTGGTGGTGGAGGAGCGTGGCACTCCAGCAGGGCTTCGCCAAGCACCGCAAGAGACAAGGAGGGAGAGAGGTAGGGCTGCGCCAGGAGAGATGAAAACTCATGTGTTGGGCAGCCCCAAAACCTCCACTATATATAGGGGAAGTGTATAGGGGGCCGACCCCCTCCAGATCCCATCTAGAGGGGAGGGGCGGCGGCCAGGAGGGAGAGACTTGCCCCCCAAGCAAGGTGGAGGCGCCCCCTCCCCTAGGGTTTGTAACCCTAGGCGCCTTGGGCCCTTGGGGAGGGGCGCACCAGCCCACTAGGGGCTGGTTCCCTCCCATATTCAGCCCATTAAGTCCCCCGGGGCAGGTGGCCCCACCCGGTGGACCCCCGGACAACTTTTGGTGGTCCCGGTACGTTACCGATAGCACCCGAAACTTTTCCGGTGACCAAAACAGGACTTCCCATATATAAATCTTTACCTCCGGACCATTCCGGAACTCCTCGTGACGTATGGGATCTCATCCGGGACTCCGAACAACATTCAGTAACCACGTATATCTATTCCCTATAACCCTAGCGTTATCCAACCTTAAGTGTGTAGACCCTACGGGTTCGGGAACCATGCAGACATGACCGAGACAACTTTCCGGCCAATAACCAATAGCGGGATATGGATACCCATGTTGGCTCCCACATGTTCCACGATGATCTCATCGGATGAACCACGATGTCAAGGATTCAATCAATCCCGTATACAATTCCCTTTGTCTAGCGGTATAGTACTTGCCCGAGATTCGATCGTCGGTATCCTGATACCTTGTTCAATCTCGTTACCGGCAAGTCTCTTTACTCGTTCCGTAACACATCATCCCGCGATCAACTCCTTGATCACATTGTGCACATTATGATGATGTCCTACCGAGTGGGCCCAGAGATACCTCTCCATCACACAGACTGACAAATCCTAGTCTCGATTCGTGCCAACCCAACAGACACTTTTGGAGATACCCGTAGTGCACCTTTATAGCCACCCAGTTACATTGTGACATTTGGTACACCCAAAGCATTCCTACGGTATCCGGGAGTTGCACTATCTCATGGTCAAAGGAAAAGATACTTGACATTTAGAAAAGCTTTAGCATACGAACTACACGATCTTGTGCTAGGCTTAGGATTGGGTCTTGTCCATCACATCATTCTCCTAATGATGTGATCCCGTTATCAATAACATCCAATGTCCATGGTCACGAAACCATGACCATCTGTTGATCAACGAGCTAGTCAACTAGATGCTCACTAGGGACATGTTGTGGTCCATGTATTCACACATGTATTGCGGTTTCCGGTCAATACAATTATAGCATGAATAATAGACAATTATCATGAACAAGGAAATACAATAATAACCATTTTATTATTGCCTCTAGGGCATATTTCCAACAAGCATATCATTGGATAATTTGCATTTGTAAGTATAACATACCATATCATGTCGATCAACCATGGTACTTGTCATGCGGGTCACAAATGGCACCCCGACAAAGTCAACACATGGCGGAATTATGTCCCATAAGTTGCACACCTCCTCCTCGCTCAGTCTCATTCTTTGAGCTACAGAGGCTTCATGAAGTGGGTCCTCATCATCTTCATTGAGTGGGTCCTCATTATCTTCATCATCTTCATCATCTTCGTCATCTTCATCATCTTCCACCAGGTTGGTATGAATGACAGCCAGCTTGAGTCTTTCTGCTCTGAAGGAGAAGCTGATCAACTCACCACCAGTAAGACGCATGCGGGCAAGGAAACAGGCCCATCCATCTCCTCCAATCCGTGACATATTGCGTTCTTTCTCGACCTCCATAGTGTATGCCCCCCAGGAGCCTCAAATGCCATAGTGTCTCCCGTCAGCTTGTTGAATTTCAACCTCACATTGCATGGGATGATCTATGTAAAATAAGAAAAATGACACAATGCAGTAATGCTAACACTAAAAATAAAATAGTTGTTACATTTCATATAATTTCTTACCGCTGCATGACGAAAACTCGGCTGGAAGTAGATGCCGAACAACTTGCCAGTTGCAAGGCTGCTGGCGCACCTTGACTTGCACAGTTGACATGGTGGTGGTGGTGGTGGCGCCATTTTCCTAAAGCAATATGAGCAAAGGATTAACGATCTTCACAGGAAAGAAAAACAGTAGCATGTGCTATTTTTGGTACTTCTTCAGTTATATTTTCATAGTGGAACCCGATCCCAAAAGGTAAACAACAAGCTCTCAATTTGATGAAGAGATTCTTCTGCGAGAAGCAATTTGATGGACAATTATAATCCTAAGATCTAGTAACATACAAGATGACAAGGTATCACCTACGAAAGCATTTCAGTGGCACCTATTGCCGAAAAAACTATTTGGCCCCTACCAAAGGTATAATTCTAAGATCTGTAATAAGTTATCTACCAAATCAAGGTACCACCTACCAAGACACATTTCATCTAATTTGGCCCCTATTGCCTAAGATTACTGATTAAAAAACAAGTGGCAAATTTAATTTGGATTAACTTAGCACTTGCAAACTAAATAATTGTATCAAAACCAATATCTGGCAGATCACGGTACCACCTACCAAAGCATTTCAACTAAATTGGCACCTACGTTTTGCAAAAAATAACTTATTACAGAAAAACAAAAGCATCTAGTTATCCATATGAAATTCGTAAGTCCTCGCTGCATCTAGGTAAGGCAGCCCTCGGGGGGTGCTGTCGAGGAGGGGGGATGGCATGGTGACCTCGGTCGGTGGTGCTGACGAGGGAAGGCCGGTGACTTTCCTACGAGAGGGGGAGACGACAGCGGCCGGCGAGGGGATCGAGGGCGGTCGGCCAAAGGCGCCCGACTAGAGCTCGTGGGCAGCGACAGAGTGGGCATCGAGAGGGTGGAGGAGCAGCGGAGGGGCGGCAAGAGGGGGGAGGAGCATTACCTGCGGCGGCGGTGGCGGAGGAGAAACCCTAACCGCAGCTACCGGCGTCAGGCGGAGGGGGACGATTGAGAGATGAGCGTGCGGGGGGCCGGCCGAGCCATGTGTTTTGTTTTGCTTTAGTAGTAGCGCGGGTATGGGGAGAGCGCTACTGCTAAGACCAATATCAGCAGCGCTTTGTCAAGAAAAAATGCTACTACTAAGTCTAAGCATGTAAAAACATCAAAAATATACATTGGTCATCATTGATCTTTTTGTGTAGAATCTAAATAGTCAACATGAATCCTCACTGTACCTGTATAGGTACAGGCGAGGATTCATATTGCAGCCACAAATCCTACATATATAGTTCAATGAAGAACAAGTGCTCGAGATAGTTTGAGAAGTAACATATTTAAGGTGGTAAACATCTTATTCGCTTAGCAGTATGGGACTAAACTTAATTAGTTGCAAGGGGGTGATACTTAGCAGCAGCGAGTTTTGGGGAAAAATGCTGCTACTAAGTACTTTAGCAGTAGCACATTCGGAAGAAGGGCACTACTACTATATCTAGCCTGGAGACAACGCCGTGGCAATTATAGTAGTAACGCTTGTTTCACCTAGAGCGCTACTGCTACTGCGCTATTAGTAGCGTGGTTTCTAGAAGCCTTCTACTGCTAATTAGCAGTAGCGTCTGTTTTTAAACCATGCTGCTGCTAAGATTCTGTGTATAAGGTTTTACCTAGTAGCGATAGTTATGAGAATATCTAGGCATGACCATGTATATAGGCATCACGTCCACAACATGTAGATCAAAACGATTCTGCATTGTCAGTGTTCTGGGAACGGGGGTCCCCAGACTTGCCTGCCCGCGGCCTGCGGCGTGGCTCAAGCAGAGGCCCAGTACGGCTCGTCTTCATCAACCCAAGCTCAAGACCCTCGCGAGGGGCCAAGCCTCGCGGGGCGGACGACGCAAGGCCCCCTCAGGGGAGGCCTCACCAAGCAGGCTCGCGAGGAGGCGGAGAGATCAAGGCAGGAGTACCTCGCGAGGTGCTCATGACACAAGCCATGACGATCGAGACCAGGTGGGCGCCAAGTGGGCAACAGCCTGCGCAGTGTCCTCGTTTCCTCTTTGGTGCAAAGGGGGCAAGCATAGGCGTGGAGTACCGAGGCATCAAGAAAAGGTTACCATTTCGGTGCAACGAGACCAAGACCAGCAGAGCAACAGGATGGAGGTCATCGTGGAGACCAAGACGGCGTCATCGCCAGTGCCTTTGGCAGTCGAAGACCAACTTTAGTCAGGATAACTTGTACTAGCTGTTCCCCTTCAAAATGGCCGTTGTTGGCTCCCTTCCCGATCAATATTTGGAAGAGGACTAGGGCCTCTATATATAGAGCTAGCCACCACAGTAGGGATCATCTGATCGAATTTGATCGACATATCATCTAGGGACGATCGAATCCACCCAAGTAGAACACCACACCAACTCAAGAACACCTCTCGCGAGGCTGCTCTTCCTCTGTACTGTTCATCATCAGCCCCAGAGGCAATCCACCACACAACAAACTAGAGTAGGGTATTACTCCACAACGGTGGCCTGAACTAGTATAAACCTTGTGTCCCTTGTGTTGCTCATCGTGTAGCTTAGATTCACGGCGAGGCGTTGGGACGTGGATCGGTAGGGGGAAGATCTTCGCGTGCACCCCAGAGTTTGAACCTTGAGGGTTTTGCCGGAACCTGATATCCGGCATTTGGCGTGCTAGGTAGGGGTGCACCGGAATCTTTCTTCCGCTGTCCCGCGTTCCATCGATTCTCGCATCCATGGCAGATGCTCGCCGAGCTCACGCCGAGCGTCGGGCTGCTCTCGTCGCTCGCGTCGCTCAGACGGCTCCCGTCGGTGGGCCTCCTCGTCATTCCCTGTCGCCTGCCGCCAACGCCACCACCGGCCCAGCGGGGAATGAGCAGCAAGCGTCATTGCTACATCCCTCGGTGCGGCGGGAAGGCCGCACCGCCACTCTATTGCTAACTCCAGCTGGTTCGTCATCTCACGCTCGTCGCACTCCCACGGACGCGTAGGCTGGTTGCTCCTGGCACATGAGCTCCTGCACTACCGCCCCGTCGACTCGCTCGCATCATCGAGCTTGTCAGCACCGCAGGGGGCTCTCCTGCGCCGTCCCTCTCGCTGCCTCGCCTCCCGTCCTGCATGGGTGATGCAGCTCAGGAGGTGCCTCTGCCACCTCCTCCCCAAGAAGGTGCCCTGGCTCCAAGGAGCGTGGCCCCTGGATGAGACCCGCCACGTCCAGCGCCCGCGCGACAAGAAAGGAGCTGCCAAGAAATCCCTCGGCCTCAAGAAGGCGCTCGCGTGCTCCCCGCTCCAGCGCGTCAAGACCGCATCCCCGCGCAAAAATATCAAGACCCCGCGCTGCCCCTGGTGGTGGCGTGCGGGAATCTCCAAGAGCAAGCCCCGTGTCTGCAAAGGGCTCCGGTGGCCACTGCAGGCTGCCGCACCTTCACCATCGAGCTACGCAGTGTCGCCTGGCCAAGCTTCAAGCCGGATCTGCCTCCTCGCTATGACGGCACTGCCGACCCTGTGGAATTCCTGCAGCTCTACGAGCTGGGCATCGAGGCAGCCAACAGAGATGAAAAGGTCATGGCGAACTGGTTTCCCATGGCGCTCAAGGATGGTGCCCACACTTGGCTCCTAAACCTGCCTCCCGGCTCGATCTCCTCTTGGGATGAGATGCGCACCCGCTTCATCGCCAACTTCCAGGGAACTCGCGACCGTCCTCTAGTTGTGAGTGACCTGCGCCGCATCAAGCAGCAACCTGGAGAGACCTTGCAGAAGTACATCCAGCTCTTCAACAGTGCTCGCCTCAATATTCCCAAGGTGACTGAGGAGGCCATCATCTCGACGTTCTCTGACAGCGTCTGCGATGTCAAGATGAAGGAGGAGCTAGCTATCCACGAGGATCTGTGCACATCTCTGGAGTTGTTCAACCTGGCGACGAAGTGCGCAAGGGCTGAGGAGGGGTGCCTGTCCCTTCTCGAGCTTCCAGCTGCTGACCCAGAAGAGAAGAAAGCCAAGGCCAAGGACGTGAAGCGCAAGGGAGCAGCCGTGCTCGCGGCAGAGCCGGACATGAAGCACGGCAGGGACCAGTCGGAGTCGTCCAAGGGCAACCGATACTATGCCTACCATGACCTCCACACCCACAACACAAACAAATGCCAAGAGCTCAGGGCCGTTCAAGAAGGACGCATCGGCCGACGCCCCGAGTGCAACGATCGGGGCTACGACCAAGGAGGAGGAAGAGGTGGAGGACGATGGGACAACCGAGGCCCTCGCCAGGAGTGGCGTGACCGACCTCGTGAGGATTGCTGGCAGGACCAGCCTCGCGAGGGGGCTTGGAGGGATCAGCCTCGTGAGGACCGCCCGCAGGGCAACGCAGGCCTCCCTCCTCTGCCACCACCGCCAAGAAGGAATGACGACCATCACCAGGACGAGGGGGCTGGGGGCTTCCAGGAGCCGCGTTCTATCGCTTGCATCCTGGGCGGTGCCCAGGCCCAGCCTCTCAGCGCATCTTCAAGCATTTGCTCGCGAGGTGAACGCAGTCCTCCCCAAGCTCGAGGCCACGCGCCCTCTCAGGTGGTCCATGTGCGCTATCACGTTCAGCTCAGCGGACCAGGTCAAGTGTGCTGCTACAACTGGCGTCCTCCCCATGCTTTGTTCCCTAGTCATCAGCAATGTGCAAGTTACCAGGACCCTCATCGGTGGCGGCGCAGGGCTCAACGTTCTGTCCGTCGAGACATTCAACAATCTCCAAGTGCCATATGATCAACTTTAGCCAACCAAGCCTTTCTCAGGAGTCACGGATGACTCCACCACTCCGATAGGGCAGGTTCGCCTCCTTGTCACCTTCGGGCAGCGCAAGAACTATTGTACCGAGCTCATCGACTTCGACATTGCCCACATTCTCCTTCCATACAATGCCATCCTCGGGTATCCAGCCCTGGCCAAGTTCATGGCAGTGACTCACCATGGTTACAATGTCCTCAAGATGCCGGGAAGCGGCGGAATCATCACAGTCCCCTGCAAAGAGAAGGATGAGGTGTGCTCTCTCGAGCGTGCCTTCCAAGCTGCATCAGTCGAGGACCCGGACAGCAAGAGCGAGAACCCTCCCGAGGCAGTCCCTAAGAAGAAGAAGACATCGCCTAGCTCAAGGCCTCAGGAGGTAGGCATCTCTAGAGGCGCCGCTTCAGGATCTGTGCCCATGCAAGGGGCGCCTCCCACCATCGCATAGGAAGGCGCGCCCGGCACCCTCCTCGGGCAAGTCTCTGGGCTCACTCCTGGAGGGCCTCAGACTTTGCCAAGATCACGAGGGAGGCGGTCAGGCACCACTTGGAGGCGTGCTTTGCGGCACGTTTCCCTCAGGAAGGCATGGGGCAAGGGAGGCCCAACCCTCAGAAGTTCATCACCAAGGCCACTCAGGAGCTTCAAGAATCACGAGTCATGCACGGCGATCGCCGCCTACCTGGTGTAGCTCCCCATCCAGGCGAGGATGGTGGACTGCGCATCTGCATCGACTACCCAGCGCTTAGCCGAGTCGCGTCTCAGGAGCGCCTCTGGCCTTCGCATGTGGGACGTTGCGAGGGTCTGCCGCACAGCTATGTTCGCATGCCTTTCGGCCTGCCGAACGCGGCTGCTGCTCACCAGCGCCTTATGCAGAGCATTCTGGCAGCTCAGGAGGCCAGACACCACGCGGTCCTAGCGGAGATGGAGATGGTCCTCGAGGAGTCGCCCGGACCCCCAGAGCCTCCCGAGGCTCAGGGCTCTGGTGGCTCGTGAGGATCGGCCTCTTCACCGCGCATCGTCAGCTACTTCAACACCCACTCTACAATGGCAAGAGGTGACATCTTCCGACATTTCAGCTGGGAGCGCCCTCAGGGCTGCATTATTCCCAGGTTGCGTGGGTCTGTCCCTGCGGCATGTATCTCTTTTGCTTATGTCTTTAGTTTACCTTGCTGGGGGCGCCCCTCGGGCTACATCATCCCCAAGCCGCTTGGGCCTGACCTAGTGGCATGTGTCCTTCCTGCACCTATCTAAGTTGGTTTGCCTTCATGCTTAACCTGCCCATGATTATCATTCCCCCCTACTGCGGCCCCTTTTCTCCCTCATGCAAATCACTTGCACGTTAAAAGGGGGCGCCTGAGCATCGCGACTCGGGAGCTCTTACTGGCTCTCCAGCCCTCACCCCCTGGCCTTGTCCACGGCATCGCGACCTGGCATACCAGCTGTAACGCCCCGGTTTCGATGCGCCAGCTGTCTGCCAGTTATTCGCAGTCATTGCCATGTCATTTGCTTGCGTGTTGCATTTTATCATGTCATCATGTGCATCTCATTTTGCATACGTGTTCGTCTCATGCATCCGAGCATTTTCCCCGTTGTTCGTTTTGCAATCCGACACTCCTATGTTCTCCGGCGTCCCCCTTTTGTCTCTTGTTGTGAGCGGGTGTTAAACATTCTCAAAATGGACCGTGATTTTCCAAGCGGCCTTGGTATACGCGGTAGACCACCTGTCAAGTTTTGTGCCATTTGGAGTCCGTTTGATACTCCAACGGTTAACCGGGAACCGTAAAGGCCTCTTTTGTGTGCAGCCCAACACCCCTCCAAAGTGGCCCACTAACCCATCCAAACCCCCTCCATTCTCTCGGTCGTTCGATCACGATCGTGTGGGCGAAAACCGCTCCACATTTGGACTCTCCTAGCTCCTTCTACCTATAAAAAGGCATCCCCCGTCCATTTTCGCAAACAAACCCTAGATCCCACCTTCTCTGCGCCACCGGACATGTCCGCCGCCGTCCGGATGCATCGCCGCCACCGCCCGCAGCCAACGGGGGCCTGCCATGTGTCCGCCCCTGCCGCCCCACCGCCGCGGCCCGGAGAGCCCGGATCGGGCCCTCCTGGCCCATCCACCTCGCGCCGCCGCCCCGCGGCCTCCCGCTCGCCCGCGCCCCGAGGCGCCCCGCCCCGCCGTGCCTCCGGCGACCCGACCCGCCGGCGCCGCCCAGCTTCTCCACCGCCCCGCGCCTGAAGGCCGCCGCCTCCTCGCCGACCCGCCGTCGTCCGGCACCGGCCCTCCGCCGCCGTGCCTAGGGCCGAGCGCCCCGCCGCCCTTCGCCGTCCCGCCGGGGAGCTCACCGCCCCTCTTCCCCGCCGTCCGTCGCCTCTACTCCGGCGGAGACCCGGCGAGATCCGCCGCCGCCTCGGGATCGGTGCTGCGGTCAACCCCAGATCTGAAGGTCGACCCCCCCTCGTTTTTCCACCGTCTTTTTCCTGTGATAGTTTTATGCCCTGTTCATCATGCTATAACTTCATGTGTGCTTCTCCGTTTCATGCATATGATATATAAAAATGTTCATCATGAGATGCTCTTCATTTCATTCCATTGTGCGATGCTTGTTTGAGTCCATCTTGATGCCCTAATCATCGTTGCAAGAGTGCTATATGATGTTGACTGCTGCTTATTATCATAACTTACTTTTTTGTCTTTTTCGTTGCGTTTTGTGCGTGCATCCTATGAGCTTGATGTCTACATGTGTTTTGAACTACATCATGCCATGTTTACAGAGGTGCAATCCATGTATTTTTGTGAGTCTTGTAGTGAGTGAATCGAGCTTGTTAAGTAGGGTACTTGATGTTGCTGTTTTGCTAGGCTGAATCTGTTACAACATGATGCTATGTAAACCTGCTGCTACAAGTCATTCTATGCATAATCTGGAGATGTTCACTAAGGATGTTTTGTTATAAATGTCATTCTCTATCCAGACATGCCCTGGTTGAATTTATAGCCTTCTGTAGCTTGTGGTAATATTGCTCTCAGATTGCTAAATAATGTTGCTGTCAGCCTGCTAACATTAAGTTCAGTTTTGCCATGTGTTTTGCTAGTGATCCATGCACCCTATGAACTTTCTCTTTCCATGATTAGCTTCATAAATGTATATTTTTACTGTTGGTCACCTTATCATGCCATGTATTGCTCTGTGGTGAGTGGTACAAGCTCACCAACATGGCTACTTATCGTTGTTCCTGCCATGTTTGAATCTGTCATATCATTTTCCATGTTTACATGGGTGCCATCATATCTTCTGATCCTTTTTGGCTTATGGTAAGTAAAGGACTTTTGTTCTATGCATTTAGTAGTATCATGCCATGCCTTAATTTTCTATGTTAAGTTCCTTTAGCATGTTGTTTGATAGCTCTAAACGTTGCAACCTGATGTTATTTCTGCCAAGTCTGTAAACTGTTATTATATGCAATATTGCCATGTGTTTTTGAGCATGTTCTAGTGTTTTTTGGAGATAGCTCAGTGTTCATGTTTTGTTATGATTTACCTGTACATCATGTGGATGCCTTTTGTTTTCATGTTGAGGTGCTGTAGCTTGTTGTTTTGATGCTTGCAATATTCCTAGTTGCTATTTTGGACAGCTTGTCCTTTAAACTTGTATAGTGTGTGTGTGTGTTGAACCGTTGCTCCGTTTTGAGTGTGCTCTATATGAAACTTGCTTAGAATCGCATGTAGTTTCATATTACCTTGTTGCATCTATGTTTTGAGAGTGTTTGCTTGATGTTTGTATGTATTTTGCATCAATTCCATGTTTAACTTGCTTTGCTCATATCTTCTAGGCCGTAGCTCCGAACTAAATGAACTTTATATGTAACTTGGCTAGAATTTCATGTAGATCCTCTTGGTGCTCTTTAACTTGCTGTTTAACAACTTCAACTTAATGTTTGTTCAGATCTGGACCAACTTTGAAACTTGCATATGAGGACTTACCGGAATTGTTATATGTTATTTCCGGCCTCATTTAAACTTGCTTTGATGTGTTGCTCTTGTATGCATCATCTCTTGCCATGAGTAGCTTCATGTAGCTTTGTCATGCATCATGCTTGTTGTGCATCATGTCATCTATATGTGTGGTGTGTTTACCATGTTGCGTGCTTCTTCTCGATAGTTCCCGTTTCGTTGCGATCGTGAGGATTCGTTCGTCTACGCTTGGTTCGGCTTCATCCGTTCGTCTTCTTCATGGACTCATTCTTCTTCCTAGCGGGATTTCAGGCAAGATGACCGTCACCCTGGATCTCACTACTATCATTGCTATGCTAGTTGCTTCGTTCTATCGCTATGCTGCGCTACCTATCACTTGTTCTTCAAGCCTCCCCAAATTGCCATGTCAGCCCCTAACATTTTCACCCTTCCTAGTAAACCGTTGCTTGGCTATGTTACCTCTTTTGCTCAGCCCCTCTTATAGCGTTGTTAGTTGCAGGTGAAGTTGAAGATTGCTCCATGGTGGACATGATTATGTTGGGATATCACAATATCTCTTAGTTAATTAATGCATCTATATACTTGGTAAAGGGTGGAAGGCTCGGCCTTATGCCTGGTGTTTTGTTCCACTCTTGCCGCCCTAGTTTCCGTCATACCGGTGTTATGTTCCTTGATTTTGTGTTCCTTACGCGGTTGGGTGTTTTATGGGACCCCCTTGACAGTTCGCTTTGAATAAAACTCCTCCAGCAAGGCCCAACCTTGGTTTTACCATTTGCCTCACCACCACCTATACCTTTCCCTTGGGTCGGCCAACCCGAGGGTCATCTTTATTTTAGCCCCCCCGGGCCAGTGCTTCTCTAAGTGCTGGTCCAAACCGAGCGATGTCCGGCGCCCCCCGGGCAACCAGGGTCTATGCCAACCCGACGTCTTGCTCATCCGGTGTGCCCTGAGAACGAGATATGTGCAACTCCTATCGAGATGTCGGTGCATCGGGCGGTCTTGCCGGTCTTGTTTTACCATTGTCGAAATTTCTTGTAAACCGGGATTTCGAGACTTATCAGGTCTTCCTGGGAGAAGGTATATCCTTCATTGACCGTGAGAGCTTGTGATGGGCTAAGTTGGGACACCCCTGCTGGGTATAAACTTTCGAGAGCCGTGCCCGTGGTTATGTGGCAGATGGGAATTTGTTAATATCAGGTTGTAGAGAACTTGACAGTTGACATAATTAAAACGCATCAACCGCATGTGTAGCCGTGATGGTCTCTTTTCGGCAGAGTCCGGGAAGTGAACACAATTTTGGGTTATGTTTGACGTAAGTAGAAGTTCAGGATCACTTCTTGATCATTGCTAGCTTCACGACCGTTCTGTTTGCTCTCTTGTCGCTCTTATTTGCGTATGTTAGCCACCATACTTGCTTAGTCGCTGCTGCGACCTCACCACTTTACCCCTTCCTTTCCCATTGAGCTTTGCTAGTCTTTATACACATGGTAATGGGATTGCTGAGTCCTCATGGCTCACAGATTACTACACCAACAGTTGCAGGTACAGGTTATGCGATGATCATGATGCGAGAGCGATGTTACTTGTTTTGGAGTTCTTCTTCTGCTTCTTCTTCGATCAGGGGATAGGTTCCAAGTCGGCAGCCTGGGCTAGCAGGGTGGATGTCGTTTGAGTTTCTGTTTGTGTTTCGTCCGTAGTCGGATGATGCTCTTATGTAAGATGATGTTGTATTCATGTGGCATTGTAGGCCTTTTGCATGTATCCCCATCTATTATGTAATTTTGATGTAATGATATCCACCTTGCAAAAGCGTATCAATATGCGGTTCTATCCTTGGTGGGACCTTCGAGTCTCTTTAGGATAGTATCGCATATTGGGCGTGACACCAGCGGAGGCTGAGCTCGCTCGAGGGCTCGGACCTGAGGACGTAGAGCATTTGTATCTAACCACCTTGCAGGAACACTCAGCCACCCAAGGCTCAAGACCAGGCGCAACCCGCCTTGAGGTAGGGCCTCGTGAGTCCCGCGCTGGCTCACGAGTGCCCAGATACACCTCGTCTAGCCCTACCGTGCCGGCCACGTGTCAGGGCGGGGCTGTACACGCCCCGGGGGCTCCTCCTGGAGGGGAGCCCCATCCCACGTACCAGTGGAAGCACCATGCTCCGCGCTGGCTGACAACACTGCCGAGGAGCGGCTATTCCTGTACACATACGGAAGCGCTATGCTCCGCGCTGGTGATAAACAACTGAGGGCAGCCCACGACTCTATCAACCTTAGGGAGCCCATAGCTCAGTGTCTAGCCTCATCGCAATGCCTCCCCCCGGGAGCACCACGCGAGTGGGCTGGACACGGGGGCTGCGCCCGGGTCACGCCCGAGCACACGCCACCCAGCCAGGTCCCCCGGACCTGGTCGTCGCGCGCACCTCCCCGAGCGGAGCCAAGGTATGAAGACCGTTCGAGCGTCAAGGGGGACTCCTGAGCATCACGACTCAGGAGCCTAACTGGTCACGTAGCCCCTCACTTCTTAGTTCTGAAAGGCTAACGACGGTTGAGGTATGCGCGGGGCCGGGCTCTGCCGACATAGAACGACAGATCTACTCCTACACCCCCTCCCTATTAGTTGTTTGCGCGTCAAGGGGGACTCCTGAGCATCACGACTCACGAGCCTAACTTGCCACATAACCCCACACTCCTTGGTCCCGTCCTGGTGATCCGGTCGGGGCTAACGGCGGCTGAGGTATGCGCGGGGCCGGGCCCTGCCGACGTAGAACACAAAGCAAATAGGAAGGAAACCGCAAAATCTCACAAATTCAGAAGCAAATATTACAATCCATAAATTGTCCTCACGATACCAAACACAAGTTTAAACGCCTCCATGAGGCACGATGCATGTTGCAGGAGTTGAAACAGGAAAAGAAGCCGCGAGGAGATCACCCTTGAGCAGCGCCGTCGTTCGCCAGGAGCCCCGCCTCCGTGGCAGAGTTGCGCTTGCCAGCTCCACCTCCCGAGGCCGCGGAACCAGCGGTACCTGCCTTAGGCACGGTGGCAAAGGTGCGGAACTTCACCAGCAAGGCCTCCGCTCGGCCCTTCATGGCCTCAGCAGCAGCAGCGGAGCGCTCGACGTCCACAGGCTCTCGCAGATCGTCAAGTTTGGCGTCGGAGTTGCGAAGGTAGACATGGCTAAGGATCCGCGTCAGTGCCGCAGAAGAAAGGATGTGACCTTCAACCTCGGCCATGGGGCCGATGCCGGTCACGACCTCCTCAAGCGCTTCGACCAGGAAGGGAAGCAGCTTGCCGAGGCCGTCCGTGGCTCCGGCCAGCGGCTTCTCCAGACCATCATCGTAAAGCGACTTCAACGCCCTGCGAGATCTCTCCTCGTAATCCGCGAAGTCCATGCGATCCTAGGCCAAGACCTTCTCCTTGGCGTCCAACTCGGCCTTCTCCACCTTCAGCTTCTGCTCCAGTGCCTTCAGTTGGCTGCGATTGGCGGACAGCTCGGCATCGCGATCCCCGATGGCGGCCTCCCGAGCCTTCATCTCTTCCTCCTTTGCCTGGCGGTCGCCAACCTCTTTGGCGAGCTCGTCGCGCAGGCCCTGCAGCTCACTCTCTAGCTCCTTGCAACATTCCTGGGCGATCGAAGCATCCTTGAACGCTGCGTCGCGGGTGGCTATGGCCTGGGTGGCGACTTGTTTCTCCTCCTCAGAAGCTGCGACAGCCTGGCTCAGCGCCGCTTAGACGGAGGAGTCAGAGCGAGCCCAGCCAAAGACCAGCTCCAGGCGCCTGGCCACCAGGCGGGGGTTGGCGCCCTGGAGATCTTCTCGCAGCCGACCCAACTCAACAACAGCATGGTCCAGGGTGGCGGAGGAGGCAGAGGAGTCAGGAACCAGTGGAGCAGGCGGAGAAGACGGCAGCATGATCACGGCTTGGGAGGCCGGGAGCTCCTGAGCCTTGGCAACCTCAGCGACAGCATCAAGCACTGGCGCCTCCAGAGTCAGCGGGGCCATGGGGGCTGGCAACCCGCCGGAGTGCTCCTCCTGGCCTCACGAGGACGACCAGGCAGGGGAGGTGTGAGCTCCACTGCCTCCCCTTCCCCCAGGCGAAGGCGCGACCATGACAGGTGAGCTTGCCCCGAGCGGAGCCACCGTGTCCCCTTTCAGCCTCTTCGCCACAGGCGGCAGCCTACCCAAGCGACGGAGGATGTTAAGCCCTGACAGCAAAAAACAAGAGCAAAGCAGAGTTCGAGTACTTACTGGTCAATCACGGCGTGTTTCGGTGGCCTCCTGCCGAGCTTAAAGCCCGAGAGCCTCTTACGGGGCGCAGCCTCGGGAGGTCCAGAGGCAGAGGAGGGCGCACCAGAAGGGCTGGAGCTAGCTTCGAGCAGTGCCGGGGCCGGAGTAGCCCCTCGGGAGATCAGCCCCTACCTGTCCTTCTTCGGGATCACAGGCGGGTCCTCTCCCCCTCGTCTGGCATCGGCCCCGTCGTCACCCGGCAGGTTGCGGAGGATGTTGACCCTGCACCAAGGGGAAGTCTCCCAAGTCCCCTCAGTGGTCTCCTCCGAGTCGCGCTCCTCTTCTTCCTCATCTTCCCCATGGGAATCATCGAAGGACAATTCCACCGGCGCCACCGCCTCCTGGCCCTCGGGAGGCACTTCCGGTACCAGGCCACTCCCGTCAAAGATGGGCATGGCGTCCACCACCTGTTTCTAGTCGTCGCGAAGGAAAAAGGGGACAGGAGCACCCTCCAGGCTTGCCACGTTCTCTCCTACCAGGAAGTGGAGAGATGTGGCCAGATCTTAATTAGTTAGGGCCTCCAAGTTCAGGTGGAGATCGCCGTCCGCATCTCCAAGCCTCCACAACGGGCGCGGGTGCGCCTGGAGAGGAGCCACCCGATGCGCCAGGAACTCCCTCAGGAGCTTGGCCCTGGTCCGCTTCGCCGCCTTCATGTTTCTCGGCCTCAGGTCAGCATTCATCTTCTCCAGCACCAGCTTCACCCGTCGGTAGTCAAGCGTCGCACGGGACCATGCCTCATCAGCCTGGGGCTGCTATGTGGGCAGCGCCAGCCGAGAGTGGATGCATCCGGCATCCAGCATGACCCACTTGCTCCGGAAGCCATCGGCCCTCTTCCTGGCCTTCGAGAGCGCGTTGGCTTTGGAGTACGCAACAAAGCTAGCGCACGCAGAGGTATGTGCGCCGGTGACTCGGAGGAAGAAGAAGTGGCGCAGCAAGGCCATGGAAGGCATCACCCTGACGTGCGCCTTGCAGTAGTAGGTGAAAATCGACAGAAGGAGAACAGAGTTGGGATGGAGATGAAGAGCCTGCAGGTTGTAATGGTGGAGGACAACATAGAAGAACTCGGAGAAAGGAGGCAGCAGGCCGGCGATGACGGCGCTCATGAAGAAGGGGTAGAAGGTACTCCCCTTGGCCTCTGGCTGGGCGGGACCTGCTCGGAGTGCAGTCTCCCCCATCTCGCTACCTTGCTCCACCGTCATCAGGCGCATGATGGCGAGATTCTTCTCCGTCATGTTGGGGGATCCAGAGCCGGCGAGTACCAGGCCGGCGAAGCCTTGGCCGTGGCCTTGCGGGGCACCATCGCTCGCTGAAGGAAGAAGGATCAGTCGGATCTGGAGATTTTGGAAGCAAGAGAGTGAAAGCAAGAGCAAGAAAGGGGATCTGGAGCAAGGCGAATGGGGACAATGAAGGTAAGCCTAACCCGGGCCAGCCTTTTGTCAGTCAGGCAGTTGCCGAGGTAGCATGGGGAAGCGGAGACGCCCACGTCCGATCAACCGCCATGCGGCAACCAAGGCCGCACGCTGTTGGGGCCCGCGGCGCTCCGCACTTGCCCTTTCGCTTCGCTGCTAAGCCAAGTCCAAGGGCGCCTTGGGTCCGGGGGCTACTGTCGGCGTTCTGGGAACGGGAGTCCCCAGACTTGCCTGCTAGCGGCCTGCGGCGTGGCTCAAGCAGAGGCCCACTACGGCCCATCTTCATCAACCCAAGCTCAAGATCCTCGCGAGGGGCCAAGCCTCGCGGGGCGTACGACGCAAGGCCCCCTTAGGGGTGGCCTCACCAGGCAGGCTCGCGAGGAGGCGGAGAGATCAAGGCAGGAGTACCTCGCGAGGTGCTCATGACACAAGCCATGACGATCGAGACCAGGCGGGCGCCACCTGCGCAATGTCCTTGTTTCCTCTTTGGTGGAAAGGGGGCAAGCGCAGGTGTGGAGTACCAAGGCATCAAGCAAAGGTTACCATTTCGGTGCAACGAGACCAAGACCAGCAGACCAGCAGGATGGAGGTCACCGTGGAGCCCAAGATGGCGTCATCGCCAGTGCCTTTGGCAGTCGAAGACCAACTTTAATCAGGACAACTTGTACTAGTTGTTCCCCTTCAAAATGGCCATTGTTGGCTCCCTTCCCACTCAATATTTGGAAGAGGACGAGGGCCTCTATATATGGAGCTAGCCACAACAGTAGGGATCATCTGATCGGATCTGATCGACATATCATCTAGGGACGATCGAATCCACCCAAGTAGAACACCACACCAACTCAAGAATACCTCTCGCGAGGCTGTTCTCCTCTATACTGTTAATCATCAGCCCAGAGGCAATCCACCACACCACAAACTAGAGTAGGGTATTACACCACAACGGTGGCCCGAACTAGTATAAACCTTGTGTCCTTTGTGTTGCTCATCATGTAGCTTAGATTCACGGCGAGGTGTTGGGACGTGGATCGATAGGGGGAAGATCTTCGCGTGCACCCCAGAGTTCAAGCCTTAAGGGTTTTGCCGGAACCCGATATCCGACATGCATCTACTACTATTACTCCACACATCAACCGACTCCCGCCTGCGTGTAGAGTATTTAGTTCATAAGAACAGAGTAACACATTAAGCAAGATGACATGATGTAGAGGGATAAACTCAAGCAATATGATATAAACCCCATCTTTTTATCCTTGATGGTAACAATACAATACGTGCCTTGCTGCCCCTGCTATCACTGGGAAAGGACACCGCAAGATTGAACCCAAAGCTAAGCATTTCTCCCGTTGCAAGAAAGATCAATCTAGTAGGCCAAACCAAACTGATAATTCGAAGAGACTTGCAAAGATAACCAATCACACATAAAAGAATTCAGAGGAGATTCAATTATTTCTCATAGATAAACTTGATCATAAACCCACAATTCATCAGATCTCGACAAACACACCGCAAAAAGAGTTACATCTAATAGATCTCCAAGAAGACCGAAGAGAACTTTGTATTGAGATTCAAAGAGAGAGAAGAAGCCATCTAGCTAATAACTATGGACCCGAAGGTCTGTGGTAAACTACTCACAACTCATAGGAGAGACCTTGGAGATGATGTAGAGGCCCTCCATGGACGATTCCCCCTCCAGCGGAGCGCTGACGAAGGCTCCAAGATGGGATCTCACGGATACAGAAGGTTGCGGCAGTGGAAATAGTTTTTCGTGGTGCTCCTGGATGTTTTTAGGGTACGTGGATATATATAGGTGAAGGAGGTAGGTTAGGGGAGACACGAGGGGCCCATGAGGGTGGGGGCGCGCCCACCCTCCTAGGGCGCGCCCTCTTGCCTTGTGGCCGCCTCAGCTGCTTCTTGACGTCCACTCCAAGTCTCCTGGATTGCGTTTGTTCCAAAAAAATCGCTCCCGAAGGTTTCATTCCGCTTGGACTCCGTTTGATATTCCTTTTCTTCGAAACACTGAAATAGGCAAAAAAACAACAATTTTGGCTGGGCCTCCGGTTAGTAGGTTAGTCCCAAAAAATGATATAAAGTGTAAATTAAAAACCCATAGACATCCAAAATGGGTAATATAATAACATGTAACAATCAAAAATTATAGATATGTTGGAGACGTATCAAGCATCCCCAAGCTTAATTCCTGCTTGTCCTAGCATAATTCTCAATGTAATTTTTGATGTGGAATGCTACCTAGCATAATTCTCAATGTAATTTGCTTTATTGTGGCATGATTGTTCAGATCCAAATGATTCAACATAAAAGTTCATAAAACATAAAATAGTAATACTTCAAGCATACTAACAAGTAATCATGTCTTATCAAAATAGCATAGCCAAAGAAAGCTCATCCCTACAAAATCATATAGTTAGGCTATGCTTCATTTTCATTACACAAAATACTCCCATATGCACAACCCCGGTTTCAGCCAAGCAATTGGTTCATACTTTTTAATGCGCTTCAGCTTTTTCAACTCTTACGCAATACATGAGCGCAAGCCATGGACATAGCACTATATGTGTAATAGGGTGGTGGTTGTGAAGACAAAAAGGGAGAAGATAGTATCCCATCAACTAGGCGTATCAATGGGCTATGGAGATGCCCATTAATAGATATCAATGTGAGTGAGTAGGGATTGCCATGCAATGGATGCACTAGAGCTATAAATATATGAAAGCTCAACAAAATAAACTAAGTGGGTGTGCATCCATCTTGCTTGCTCACAAAGACCTAGGGAATTTTGAGGAAGCCCATCATTGGAATATACAAGCCAAGTTCTATAATGAAAAATTCCCACAATATATGAAAGTGACAACATAGGAGACTCTATATCATGAAGATCATGGTGCTATGTAGAAGCACAAGTGTGGAAAAGAGATAGTAGCATTGTCCCTTCTCTCTTTTTCTCTCCTTTTCAATTTTTTTCTTTTTTTCTTTTTTTTTAAAATTTTGGTGGGCTTCTTTGGCCCCCCCTTTTTATTTTTTTATTTGTTTGGGCTTCTTTGGCCTCTTTTATTTTTATAAAGTCCCAATTCTCATCCCGACTTGTGGGGGAATCAGTCTTCATCATCCTTTCCTCACTTGGGACAATGCTCTAATAATGGAGATCATCACACTTTTATTGATTTCCAACTCAAGAATTACAACTCAATACTTAGAACAAAATATGACTCTACGTGAATGCCTTTGGCGGTGTATTGGGATATGCAATAAATCAAGAGTGACATGTACGAAAAATTATGAAGGTGGCCTTGCCACAAATACGATGTCAACTACATGATCATGCAAAGAGCAATATGACAATGATGAGGCGTGTCATAATAAATAGAATGGTGTAAAGTTGCATGGCAATATATCTCGGAATGGCTATGAAAATGCCATAATAGGTAGGTATGGTGGCTATTTTGAGGAAGGTAAATGATGGGTGCATGATACCGGCGAAAGTTGCGCGGTATAATAGAGGCTAGCAATGGTGGAAGGGTGAGAGTGCGTATAATCCATGGACTCACATTAGTCATAAAGAACTCATATACTTATTGCAAAAGTCTACTTGCCCTCAAAACAAAGTACTACTAGGCATGGTCCTAGGGGAAGGGTTGGTAGGAGTTAACCATCGCGCGATCCCGACCTCTACTCATAAAGAAGACAATTAAAAGAGCACCCCATGCAACAAATTTGTCACACAACTTTTACCATACGTGCATGCTACGGGACTTGCCAACTCCAACACAAGTATTTCTCAATTTCATAATTACCCAACTAGCATGAGTCTAACATTACCACCTTTATATCTCAAAACAATTATCAAGCATCAAATTGATCATAGTGTTTAATGCACTTTCTATGATAGTTTTTATTATACCCAACTTGGAAGCTCATCATTCTAGGACCAATTTTATAACCATAGCAAATACCATGCTGTTCTACAAGACTCTCAAAAATGATATAAGTGAAGCATGAGATATCAACAATTTCTACAAAATAAAGCCACCGCCATGCTCTAAAAGATATAAGTGAAGTGATACGTCCATTTTGCATCATGCTTTTATATCGATATTTATTGCATTATGGGATGTTATTACACGTTATGTCACAATACTTATGGCTATTCTCTCTTGTTTTACAAGGTTTATCATGAAGAGGGAGAATGCCAGCAGCTGGAATTCTGGGCTGGAAAAGGAGCAAATATTGGAAACCTATTCTGCACAGCTCCAAAAGTCCTGAAACTCCATGAAAGTCATTTTTGGAATTAATAAGAATTATTGAGCGAAGAAAGTACCAGAGGGGGCCCACACCCTCGCCACGAGGGTGGGGGGCGCGCCCACCCCTACTGGGCGCGCCCCCCTGCCTCGTGGGCCGCCTGGTAGCCCTCGGGTGCCCATCTTCTGCTATATGAAGTCTCATACCCTGGAAAAAATCATAAGCAAGCTTACGAGACGAAACTCCGCCGCCACGTGGCGGAACCTTGGCAGAACCAATCTAGGGCTCCCGCGGGGCTGTTCTGCCGGGGAAACTTCCCTCCAGGAGGGGGAAATCATCATCGTCGTCATCACCAACGATCCTCTCATCGGGAGGGGGTCAATATCCATCAACATCATCACCAGCACCATCTCCTCTCAAACCCTAGTTCATCTCTTGTATCCAATCTTTGTACCCTAACCTCAGATTGGTACCTGTGGGTTGCTAGTAGTGTTGATTACTCCTTGTAGTTGATGCTAATTGGTTTATTTGGTGGAAGATCATATGTTCAGATCCTTAATGCATATTAATACCCCTCTGATTATGAACATGAATATGCTTTGTGAGTAGTTACGTTTGTTCCTGAGGACAAGGGTGAAGTCTTGCTGTTAGTAGTCATGTGAATTTGGTATTCATTCGATATTTTGATGAGATGTATGTTGTCTCTCCTCTAGTGGTGTTATGTGAATGTTGACTACATGACACTTCACCATTATTTGGGCCTAGAGGAAGGCATTGGGGAGTAATAAGTAGATGATGGGTTGCTAGAGTGACAGAAGCTTAAACCCTAGTTTATGCGTTGCTTCGTAAGGGGCTGATTTGGATCCACTAGTTTCATGCTACGGTTAGGTTTACCTTAATACTTCTTTTGTAGTTGTGGATGCTTGCAATAGGGGATAATCATAAGTGGGATAATTTTCCAAGAAAGGGCAGTACCCAAGCACTAGTCCACCCACATATCAAATTATCAAAGTAACTAACGCGAATCATATGAGCGTGATGAAACTAGCTTGACGATAATTCCCACGTGTCCTCGGGAGCGCTTTTCTCATTATAAGAAATTGTCCAGGCTTGTCCTTTGCTACAAAAAGGATTGGGCCACCTTGCTACACTTTATTTACTTTCATTGCTTGTTACACGTTACAAATTATCTTATCACAAAACTATCTGTTACCTACAATTTCAGTGCTTGCAGAGAATACTTTACTGAAAACCGCTTATCATTTCCTTCTGCTCCTAGTTGGGTTCGACACTCTTACTTATGGAAAGGACTACGATAGATCCCCTATACTTGTGGGTCATCAAGACTCTTTTCTGGCGCTGTTGCCGGGGAGTGAAGCGCCTTTGGTGAGTGGAACTTGGTAAGGAAATATTTATATAGTGTGCTGAAATTTTCTGTCACTTGTTACTATGGAAACTAATCCTTTGAGGGGCTTGTTCGGGGCATCTTTGCCCCGACCAGTAGAGGAAAGAGTTGCTCCTCAACCTACTGAACCTACTGAAAATGTTTACTTTGAGATTCCTTCGGGTATGAAAGAGAAACTGCTAGCTAATCCCTTTGAAGGAGATGGAACATTGCATCCCGATTTACACCTTATCTACGTGGATGAAGTTTGTGGATTATTTAAGCTTGCAGGTATGCCCGATGATGTTATTAAGAGGAAGGTCTGCCCTTTATCTTTGAAGGGAGATGCATTGACATGGTATAGGCTATGTGATGATACGGGATCTTGGGACTATAAACGATTGAAATTGGAATTTCACCAGAAGTTCTATCCTATGCATCTTGTTCATCGTGATCATAATTATATATATAATTTTTGGCCTTGCGAAGGAGAAAGCATCACTCAAGCTTGGGGGAGGCTTAAGTCAATGTTATATTCATGCCCCAATCATGAGCTCTCAAGAGAAATGATTATTCAAATTTTTTATACTCGGCTTTCTCTCAATGATCGCACCATGCTTGATACTTCCTGTGCTCGTTCTTATATGTTGAAGACTACTGAATTCAAGTGGGACTTATTGGAAAGAATTAAACGCAACTCTGAAGATTGGGGTTCCGACGATGGTAAGGAGTCAGGTATGACACCTAAGTTTGATTGTGTTAAATATTTTATGGATACCGATGCTTTTCGTGGATTTAGTGCTAAATATGGACTTGACTCTGAGATAGTATAACTTCTTTCTGTGAATCTTTTGCTACTCATGTTGATCTCCCTAAGGAGAAGTGGTTTAAATATAATCCTCCCATTGAAGTAAAAGTAGTTGCACCTATTACAGTTGAAGAAAAGACTATCACTTATAATGATCCTATTGTTCCTACTACTTATGTTGAGAAACCACCTTTCCCTGTTAGGATAAAGGATCATGCTAAAGCTTCAACTGTGGTTCGTAAAAGTAATACTAGAACATATACACCTCCTGAGCAAATTAAAGTTGAACCTAGTATTTCTATGGTTAAAGATCTCTTGGCTGATAATATTGATGGGCATGTTATTTACTTCTATGAGGAAGCTGCTAATATTGCTAAACTCGATGCTAAGATACATAGACCTGTTGTAGGCATGCCTATTATTTCTGTTAAAATAGGAGATCATTGTTATCATGACTTATGTGATATTGGTGCTAGTGCTAGTGCAATACCTATTTCCTTATACCAAGAAATTATGCATGATATTGCACCCGCTGAGTTAGAAGATATTGATGTCACTATTAAGCTTGCCAATAGAGATACTATTTCACCAGTTGGGATTGTTAGAGATGTTGAAGTCTTGTGGGAGAAAGTTAAATATCCTGCTGAATTTCTTGTTCTTGGTTCCCCACAAGATAGTTTTTGTCCCATTATATTTGGTAGACCCTTCTTGAATATTGTTAATGCTAGGATTGATTGCAAAAAGGATGTTGTTACTATTGGTCTGGGGGATATGTCTCATGAGTTTAATTTTGCTAAATTTCGTAGACAACCCCATGATAAAGAATTGCCTAGTAAGGATGAAATTATTGGTCTTGATTCTATTGTCGTGCCTCCTACTGATCCGTTAGAACAATATTTGGTAGACCATGAAAATGATATGTTTCTGAATGAAAGAAGGGAAATAGATGAAGTATTCCTTAAACGGGGTCCTATTCTGAAACACAACTTGCATGTTGAAAGCCTAGGGGATCCTCCTCCACCCAAAGGTGATCCCGTGTTTGAGCTTAAACCTTTAGATAATAATCTTAAATATGCTTATCTTGATGAAAAGAAGATATATCATGTTATTATTAGTGCTAGCCTTTCAGAACAAGAAGAGAAAAGATTATTGAAAACTCTGAAGAAGCACCGTTCTGCTATTGGATATACTCTCGATGATCTTAAGGGCATTAGTTCCACTCTATGCCAACACAAAATTAAATTGGACAAAGGCTCCAAACCAGTTAGAGATCATCAGCGACGGTTAAATCCTAAGATGAAATAAGTGGTAAGAAAGTAGATACTAAAGCTCCTTGAGGCAGGTATAATCTATCCCGTTGCTGATAGTGAGTGGGTAAGTCTCATCCATTGTGTCCCTAAGAAGGGAGGTATTACCGCCGTTCCTAATGATAAAGATGAATTGATCCCGCAAAGAATTATTACAGGTTGTAGGATGGTAATTGATTTCCGTAAATTAAATAAAGCTACTAAGAAAGATCATTACCCCTTACCTTTTATTGATCAAATGCTAGAAAGACTATCCGAACATACACATTTCTTCTTTCTAGATGGTTATTCTGGTTTCTCTCAAATACCTGTGTCAGCGGATGATCAAGCAAATACTACTTTTACTTGCCCTTTCGGTACTTTTGCTTATAGACATATGCCATTTGGTTTATGTAATGCACCTGCTACCTTTCAAAGATGCATGATGGCTATATTCTCTGACTTTTGTTAAAAGATTTGTGAGGTATTCATGGATGATTTCTCCATTTATGGATCCTCTTTTGATGATTGCTTGAGCAATCTTGATCGAGTTTTGCAGAGATGTGAAGACACTAGTCTTGTCTTCAATTGGGAAAAGTGCCACTTTATGGTTAATGAAGGCATTGTCTTGGGGCATAAAATTTCTGAAAGAGGTATTGAAGTTGATAAAGCTAAAGTTGATGCTATTGAAAAGATGCCGTGTCCCAAGGACATTAAAGGTATAAGAAGTTTCCTTGGTCATGCCAGTTTTTATAGGAGGTTCATTAAGGACTTTTCTAAAATCTCTAGGCCTCTGAATAATTTATTGCAAAAAGATATTCCTTTTGTCTTTGATGATGATTGCGTAGAAGCATTTGAAATACTTAAGAAAGCTTTGATCACTGCACCTATTGTTCAGCCACCTGATTGGAATTTACCCTTTGAAATTATGTGTGATGCTAGCGATTATGCTGTAGGTGCTGTTCTAGGGCAAAGAGTTGATAAGAAATTAAATGTTATCCAGTATGCTAGTAAAACTCTTGACACTGCCCAGAGAAATTATGCTACCACTGAAAAAGAATTCTTAGCAGTTGTATTTGCATGTGATAAGTTCAGACCTTATATTGTTGATTCTAAAGTAACTATTCACACTGATCACGCTGCTATTAAATATCTTATGGAAAAGAAAGATGCTAAACCTAGACTTACTAGATGGGTCCTCTTGCTCCAAAAATTTGATTTGCATATTTTTTTTTGACTGTGAACTGTGGGGCAAAAACCCCACAGCATTTCAAAACTTTATTAAAACCAGGCAACAGTTACAACAACATGATTACAAGAGGTAACCAAGAGTAAAGAGAAAACAAAAAAAGAGAAGGCTAAAACTTAAGGTGGCAGGAAAGAAATCCACTTAAGCAAGTCATCCTTGTAAACAGATTTAATTCTGTGCTACATCAGAGTTAAGTCATGCTTGAAAGCTCCTCTCCATTTATTGAAACTTGCCCTCTCACCTCTGAAGACCTTGGCATTTCTGATGATCCAGATATTCCAACATGCAATAAACACTACTTTGGTGAAAAAGGGCTTGTCAAAACTTCTCCTTACCTGGATGACCAAATCAGTCATAGAATTTCCAGCCGACCAATCAATCTACAAATAATTCCAAACTCTGACACTGAAATTGCAGTTGAAAAAGAGATGGTCTCTGGTTTCTCTTACTTGAAGGGGGCAGAGCCTACAAGTAACACCATCATCCATGTGCCAGTGCCTCCTATCAACCATATCCTTAGTGTTGAGTCTGTCCATGATGAGCATCCAAGCAAAAACCTTGATCTTAATAGTGCAAGAGGATTTCCAGATCCAGCACAACAAGTGGTTGAAAGTTTCATTCCGGAAAGCATGACCATAGAACAACTTAGGTTTGTAAACCTTTGAAGAGCCCTGCCATAACCATAAATCCTTACAAGTATCATCTCTTCTATGGGAGGCTAACATATCTCTTATTAAGTTTAACTCATCAAAAGCTTGAGCAGACAAAGGTAGGTGGAAGTGTTGGTACAAGTCCATTGAATTGAAAATATCCTTAACAGAGATCCATGGATCCTTGGCAAAAGAGAATAATCTTGGGAATCTAGACTGCAAGCTAGAAACTTCATTGCCAAGATTCCAATTGTCAGACCAAAAAAGAGCAGTGTCACCAGCATTGACATGCACCCAGGAGCAGTCCCTAAAATTCTGCAAGACCTTGCAAATATCCTTCCACCAAAAAGAGCCACAAGAAGTTGTTCCCTGGGGCATTCCATCATAATAATATGAATCCCAAATTAAGGACACCCAAGGAAGGTCTTTCCTGTTGAGAAAATTACTAGCATGCTTGAGAAGCAAAGCCACATTTTGAACACCCAGATTCAAAATACCCAGACCACCCTTGTTTTTTGGTCTACAGATCAGATCCCAAGCAGCAAGAGATGGTGTAGGCTCCTCCCTATTTTTTCTCCACAGACATTGCCTTTGAATTCTTTCCAGCTGCTTGAGGATTCCAGCAGGAACAGCCAGGCTTCCCATAAAGAAAATTGGCATGGAGGACAAAGCAGAGTTTAAGAATTGCAGCCTCTCACCTTGATTAAGGAAGGAAGAGCTGGCAATCATTCTCCTCTCCATACAATCCACAAGAGGCATAAAGTCCACCATCTTCGGCCTTGTAGTACCCATAGGCAAACCAAGATAAGTAAAAGGCATCTTTCCAATTTGGCATCCAAAAGCAGAAGCAAGATCTGTCATGACTGCATTTTCAACATTTATAGGAATGATAAAAGATTTATGGTAGTTGACATCAAGACCTGTGGACTGAGAGAACACCAACAGCATATCCTTCAGAGCTAGAAGCTGTTGCCTGTCAGCAGGAAGGATGATCAGAGTATCATCAGCATATTGAATGACAGGGTAATCTTGATCATGACAGGGAATAGGTAGCTTTAGGATACCCTTGCTGAACATATCATTAATCACTGTTTGTAGAAGATCTGCAGCTATCACAAAGAGTAGAGGAGAAACAGGGTCCCCCTGTCTTACTCCTTTTTTTGCAAATAAATTTCCTCCCAGGGACACCATTCAGGAGGACAGAAGAAGTACCAGTGGCAAGTAGCTGCTTCATCCATAGGATCCACTTTTCATTAAAACCTTTGTGCCTGAGAATTTGAAAGATAGCTTCATGCTCAACAGAGTCAAAAGCCTTCTCAAAGTCCAATTTGAGAATCACAATTGGCCTCTTTGACTGATGGCATTGATGCAGATACTCAAAGGTCCAACCAATGCAGTCCTGGATTGTTCTGCTCTTAGTGAAAGCATACTTATTCTTATGGATGCATTTCATGATTATCTTCTGAAACCTATTGGCTGCCATCTTAGAGAGGAATTTCAGACCCATGCTTGTGAGTGAAATAGGCCTGTAGTCTCCCACTTCCTCAGGTGAAAGCTTCTTGGGAATCAGAGTAATGAAAGAACTATTAATGTTCTCCAGTACTGTAGTTCCCTCATGAAAAGCATGAGCCAGATCATAGAAGTCATTTGAAATTATGTGCCAGCACCTCTTGAAAAATAGACCATTAAAGCCATCAGGTGCAGGTGCTTTATCCACAGGCATATGCTTGACCACATCATCCATTTCCTCTGATTTGCATATTATTGATAGAAAGGGAGCTGAGAACCCCGTTGCAGACAACTTGTCTAGGTTAGAGAATGTTCTTGATGACCCAGTACCTATAGATGATAGGATTCCTGATGAACAATTAGCGGTCATAAATGATTCTCGTACTGCTCCATGGTATGCTGATTATGCTAATTACATTGTTGCTAAATTTATACCACCTAGTTTTACATGCCAACAAAACAAAAAGTTCTTTTATGATTTAAGAAATTACTTCTGGGATGACCCACACCTTTATAAAGAAGGAGTAGATGGTGTCATTAGACGTTGTGTACCTGAGCATGAATAGGAACAGATCCTACGCAAGTGTCACTCCGAACCGTATGGAGGACACCACGCTGGAGATAGAACTGCACATAAGGTATTGTAATCTGGTTTTTATTGGCCTACTCTCTTCAAAGATTCCCGTAAGTTTGTTTTGTATTGTGATGAATGTCAAAGAATTGGTAATATTAGTAGACGTCAAGAAATGCCTATGAATTATTCTCTTGTTATTGAACCATTTGATGTTTGGGGCTTTGATTATATGGGACCTTTTCCTGCCTCTAATGGATATACACATATTTTAGTTGCTATTGATTACGTTACTAAGTGGGTAGAAGCTATTCCAACTAGTAGTGCTGATCATAACACCTCTATTAAGATGCTTAAAGAAGTTATTTTTCCGAGGTTTAGAGTCCCTAGATATCTCATGATTGATGGTGGTTCACATTTTATTCATGGCGCTTTCCGTAAAATGCTTGCTAAGTATGATGTTAATCATAGAATTGCATCTCCATATCACCCACAGTCTAGTGGTCAAGTAGAATTGAGTAATACAGAGCTCAAATTAATTTTGCAAAAGACTATTAATACATCTAGAAAGAATTGGTCCAACAAACTTGATGATGCACTATGGGACTATAGAACTGCATATAAAAATCCTATGGGTATGTCTCCGTATAAAATGGTTTATGGAAAAACATGTCACTTACCTCTTGAACTTGAACATAATGCATATTGGGCCATTAAAGAGCTCAACTATGATTTCAAACTTGCCGGTGAGAAGAGGTTATTTGATATTAGCTCACTCGATGAATGGAGAACCCAAGCCTATGAGAATGCCAAGCTGTTCAAAGAAAAAGTTAAAAGAGGGCATGACAAAAGGATTCAAAAGCGTGAGTTTAACGTAGGTGATTATGTGTTGCTATTCAACTCTCGTTTAAGATTTTTTGCAGGAAAACTTCTATCTAAATGGGAAGGTCCTTACGTTATCGAGGAGGTCTATCGTTCCGGTGCCATAAAAATCAACAACTTCGAAGGCACAAGTCCGAGGGTGGTGAACGGTCAAAGAATCAAACATTATATCTCAGGTATCCCAATAAATGTTGAAACTAATATTATTGAAACTGTAACCCCGGAGGAATACATAAGGGACACTTTCCAGAATGTTTCAGACTCTGAAAAGGAATAGGTATGTGGTACGGTAAGTAAGCCGACTCCAAAACAGTTCTAATGGCAAATTTTCTCCGTTTTGGAATATTTAAGAAAATAGGAAAATAAGAAATAGTCCGGAAAGGACACGAGGCGTCCACGAGGGTGGAGGGCGCGCCCACCTTAACTGGGCGCGCCCCCTACCTCGTGGGCACCTCGTGTGCTCTCCGGACTCCGTTTTCTTGCACGATACTTCTTTTGGTCGGTAAAAATTCATTATATAATCTCCCGAAGGTTTTGACCACCGTATCACTCAAATATTCTCTGTTTTTGTTTCGAGCTGTTTTTCTGACAGATCTAGATCACCATGACGTCTCCAAGCGCTCCCAAGGACAACTTTTTTGAGAGGGTCATCAACCCCTATCTTGCGGAGGTGCTGCAACACCCTCAAACCATTGAGATGCGTGAGGGGGTGCTGCACATCTGCGATGTGGAGGGACCAAGGCATACCAGAAGCATGGAGACAAAGCTCGAAGCAATGGAACAACAAGTTTTCAAGTGCCAAGGGATGGTGGAGCGCGGACTTAACGCTAACCAGATGATGATCATGGAATTCACCAACAACCACAAGCTGGACGCCAAGAACATTGGGGAGACCATCTTCAAGCTTCATGAGAAAATCGAGCACCTCCAAGCCCAGATCTATGACCTGCAAAACCAAAACTGTGAGTATGAATATAGATTCAAGAGGATGAGTTTGGCTGCAGATTTGAGGATCCCGAAGACTCGATCATCCTTCTATGATGGTGAGCCTATGCCTTGGAAGACGGACGACAAGTCTACATCATCAATAACTCCTTCTTCACCACCTCCGAGGACACAATCACATGGGTATGGGCACTCCCCTTGGCAACTGGCAAGCTTGGGGGAGGTGTCCCGGTATCGTATCACCATCACAATCCTATCTTTACCGTTTTTCTTAGTTCGATCCTTTTGGTAATATCTAGATCTAGTAGAATAAAGTTTTGGTATGAATTAGTTTTGAGTTTTGCTTTGTAACCCCTCTATGTAACCGAGTCCTTGAGCTATATATATAAAGATTAGTGTTGAGTCAAGGGCTTTGCTATCTTGCTATGATCTTGAGAAAATAGAAAGAATAAAAAGAAATAAAAGAGTTCATATTGATCTTATGGATAGTAATGACTTCACATATAAAGAGTATGAGGCATAAAAGTTGTTGAGAGTCGACAAACATAGTTTTGGTCATCGTTGCAATTAATAGGAAGTAGTAAATAAAGAGAGGTTTTCACATATAAATATACTACCTTGGACATCTTTTATGATTGTGAGCACTCATTAAAGTATGACATGCTAAAGGGTTATGTTTTATCACATCTTAGTTAAAGTATATTGTCATGGATCGTCCAACATGTTGAGCATGCCTTTCCCCCTCATGCTAGCCAAAATTCCCTGCACCAAGTAGAGATACTACTTGTGCTTCCAAATATCCTTAAACCCAGTTTTTGCCTTGAGGGTCCACCATACCTACCTATGGATTGAGTAAGATCCTTCAAGTAAGTTGTCATGTTGCAAGCAATAAAAATTGCTCTCTAAATATGTATGACTTAATAGTGCGGAGAAAATAAGCTTTATACGATCGTGTGATATGGAAGTAATAAAAGCAACATATTGCATAATAAAGGTTCATATCACAAGTGGAAATATAAAGTGACGTTCTTTTGCATTAAGATTTTGTGCATCCAACCCTAAAAGCACATGACAACCTCTGCTTCCCTCTGCGAAGGGCCTTTCTTTTATTTTATGTCTTTTACATTTTGCAAGAGTCAAGGTGATCTTCACCTTTCCCTTTTTCAATTTATCCTTTGGCAAGCACCTCGTGTTAGAAAGATCCTGATATATATATATATATATATCCAATTGGATGTAAGTTAGCATGAACTATTATTGTTGACATCACCCAAAGGTGAATACGTTGGGAGGCGAAATTATAAGCCCCTATATTTCTCTGTGTCCGATTAAAACTCCATAACCATAAGTATTGCGTGAGTGTTAGCAATTGTGGAAGACTATATGATAACTGCGTATGTGGACTTGCTGAAAAGCTCTATTCTTGACTCTTTCCGATGTTATGATAAATTTCAATTGCTTCAACGACTGAGATTATAGTTTGTTAGTTCTCAACGAAGTTTCTGAACCATACTTGACATTGTGAATAGATTGTTACTTGAGCATAAGAAATCATATGACAAATTACATATATGTTTCTGTTATAAGAATGATCATGATGCCCTCATGTCCGTATTTTATTTTTATCGACACCTCTATCTCTAAACATCTGGACATATTTTTTGATTTCGGCTTCCGCTTGAGGACAAGCGAGGTCTAAGCTTGGGGGAGTTGATACGTCCATTTTGCATCATGCTTTTATATCGATATTTATTGCATTATGGGCTGTTATTACACGTTATGTCACAATACTTATGGCTATTCTCTCTTATTTTACAAGGTTTATCACGAAGAGGGAGAATGCCGACAGCTGGATTTCTGGGCTAGAAAAGGAGCAAATATTGGAAACCTATTCTGCACAGCTTCAAAAGTCCCGAAACTCCAGGAAAGTCATTTTTGGAATTAATAAGAATTATTGAGCGAAGAAAGTACCATAGGGGGGCCACACCCTGGCCACGAGGGTGGGGCGCGCGCCCACCCCTACTGGGCGCGCCCCCTGCCTCATGGCCCCCCTGGTGGCCCTTCGGTGCCCATCTTCTGCTATATGAAGTCTCTTACCCTGGAAAAATCATAAGCAAGCTTACGAGACGAAACTCTACCGCCATGAGGCGGAACCTTGGCGGATCCAATCTAGGGCTCCGGCGGAGCTGTTCTGCCGGGGAAACTTCCCTCCAGGAGGGGGAAATCATCACCATTGTCATCACCAACGATCCTCTCATTGGGAGGGGGTCAATATCCATCAACATCTTCACCAGCACCATCTCCTCTCAAGCCCTAGTTCATCTCTTGTATCCAATCTTTGTACCCAAACCTCAGATTGGTACCTGTGGGTTGCTAGTAGTGTTGATTACTCCTTGTAGTTGATGCTAATTGGTTTATTTAGTGGAAGATCGTATGTTCAGATCCTTAATGCATATTAATACCCCTCTGATTATGAACATGAATATGCTTTGTGAGTAGTTACGTTTGTTCCTGAGGACATGGGTGAAGTCTTGCTAATAGTAGTCATGTGAATTTGGTATTCGTTCGATATTTTGATGAGATGTATGCTGTCTCTCCTCTAGTGGTGTTATGTGAACGTCGACTACATGACACTTCACCATTATTTGGGCCTATAGGAAGGCATTGGTAAGTAATAATTAGATGATGGGTTGCTAGAGTGACAGAAGCTTAAACCCTAGTTTATGCGTTGCTTCGTAAGGGGCTGATTTGGATCCACTAGTTTCATGCTATGGTTAGGTTTATCTTAATACTTCTTTTGTATTTGCGGATGCTTGCAATAGGGGTTAATCATAAGCGGGATGCTTGTCCAAGAAAGGGCAGTACCCAAGCACCGGTCCACCCACATATCAAATTATCAAAGTAACGAACGCGAATCATATGAGCGTGATGAAACTAGCTTGACGATAATTCCCACGTGTCCTCGGGAGCGTTTTCTCATTATTAGAAATTGTCCAGGCTTGTCCTTTGCTCCAAAAAGGATTGGGCCACCTTGCTGCACTTTATTTACTTTCATTGCTTGTTACCCGTTACAAATTATCTTATCACAAAACTATCTGTTACCTACAATTTCAGTGCTTGCAGAGAATACCTTACTGAAAACCGCTTATCATTTCCTTCTGCTCCTCGTTGGGTTCGACACGCTTACTTATCGAAAGGACTACGATAGATCCCGTATAATTGTGGGTCATCATGAAGCACTAGAGCAAAACTTGTCTAGCTCAAAAGATATAAGTGAAGCACATAGAGTATTCCAATAAATTCCAAATCAAGTGTGTCTCTCCCAAAAGGTGTGTACAGTAAGGATGATTATGGTAATCTAAAAAGCAAAGAATCATATCATACAATATGCTCCATGCAAAACACATATCATGTAGCAAATAAAAATATAGCTCCAAGTAAAGTTACCGATAGACGAAGACGAAAGAGGGGATGCCTTCCGGGGCATCCCCAAACTTAGGTGTCGTGGTGGGCGCACGACAAATGCCAAGGGATGGCTAAAGAGAGGAGGAGGCTCGAGGGCGCTTGTGGGCTCTAGAGGCGAGGTTGGCATGCGCGGGCGCCGGACGCTGGACATACCCAGGTTCGGGGCTCTCCAGAGAGATAACACCCCTAGTCCTGCCGAGTTTAGTTGGATGATCAATAGTACAATGTCGCTCCTGGAGCTGTATGGAGGAGGAAGGAAGCTGGCCGAGGCTTGGGCTGATCCTTCTCCCCGGTGTTGCCGTTGGGTGGCTAGTCCTATGCTTGCTTGTGTTTCTCACGTATTGTCTGCTGTATTCTACATATGCCCCTTCCTCGTAGGCGTGGGTTCCTGGGGGGTTTCATAGATCAACCCCTCCAGGGTTACAATGGTAATATGCCGAGTCGGTGGGTCCGTATTGTCGGTGTCCGGGATACCGGGCTGGGTCCCGCTTGTGGGCTTGTGGTTCGCCGGGTTCCCCTAGGTGCGGACCCCGCGTGCCTAGGGGGACTGTGCGCCGTCTTGTCGATCGTTAGGGCGTGGCCGAGTCGAGTTGTGTACAGTGCTCTCCGTCAGGCTGCCGATTGCTGCCGTCAGCGGTGAGGGTGGGAGCAGTGTTGCCACGCCAGCCCTGGTCAGCGGGTAGGTAAGAGGAACTGTTGCCACGCTCCAGCTGATCATAGGCATGGGTGGAAACGCTGTTGTCTTGGTCATCGGTGGTTAAGGTCTCGTCCCATCGTACGGCCTGGATGGGACGAGAGCTGACCCGTGGCTGGGTTGCCGTGGACGCCACGGGTGGGGTTGGCTTGCTAGGGAAGCCTTGGTTGCGCCGGGTTGAGTTGTCTTGCGCCAGTTGTTGCGGCCGGGTCAACGTACCTTGTCGGGTCGGAGAGTTTGGCTGGGTTGCGGGCCTTGCCGGGTCGAGCGACCCGGCCAGGCGCGTGCTGGTTCGCGGGGCGATGCAGGCCCCGCTGTTTTTGAAAAGGATCCGGGTTCCGTTGCTTGCCCTGGGTTCATCCCCCCGACAGTAGTCCCCAAAGCTGTGAAGGTCCGCCGTCTTCGGATGAGTGGGCCTTCGCAGTTTCCCCCATGATCAAGGCGGATTCTACGAGCGCCGGATCCGGCAACACCCACTGTGTGCCGGTTTTCTCGGAAACCGGATTGCGGCATCCCGGCCGTCGCGGGAACCGAGGAGTCCGTTGAATGTTGAGGCAATCCCTTGGGCTTCGTGCAGGCGCCACATGGTGCCCAGAAGTCGGAGGGGCCTGACAGGCCACGCGCGTGACGGGACTGGGCGACGGGCCAGGGCCCGCCGCCGCGTGCCCTTGGTCCACGCGCGCGGATTTATTGCGGCGTCTGGGGGCCGGTTGCACTTCCCCGAGCAGTTAGTGCGCGTGTATGTGGGCACTTATTGCAGGGTAGTGGAACGGGCGTGTGCAGATGATCCCACTCCCCCACGTTTGAACCGTGGGTTATAAATCGGGGGGCAGGGGGGCGACAGACATTATTCTCGCTCGCGCCCTCCTGTCCCTCTCCTCTCGCTCTCCTCTTCGCAACCGACGCACTGCGGCGCCCGTTGCTCCAAGCAGAACTTCCTCCGTCGCCCATCTTCTTCTTCCTTCTTCTGTCCATGGTGCTTCCGTCGGGCTCCTGGATGGGCTCCAATGTCACCAATGAGGACATTGCACAGCTCGAGCTTTGCGGCGCCTGCCGCGGGAGACGGACGTCGGCGTCCGCCTGCCGCGCGGTGAGCAGAGGCCCCATCCCGAGGGGCAGGAGCGCGTCGTCTTCCTTACGCATTTCGAGCGCGGGTTCGGGCTGCCGGTGAGCACCTTCTTCCGCGCGTTCTTGGAGTTCTTCGGGCTCCAACCGCACCATCTTGGCGCCGGCGCCATCGTCTAGCTCTCCGGCTTCGTGACCCTGTGCGAGGGGTACCTAGGGGTCGAGCCGATGATCTACCTCTGGGCGCGCTTCTTCTCCTTGAAGCAGCATGGCCCGTCGGCCGGGGAGTTCGCTGACTGCGGCGCCGCCGTCATCTTGAAGCGGTCGGGGGTGGATTTCCCCAAGATCCCGCTAGAGGATTCTGCCAAGAAGTGGCAGAACTCCTTCTTCTACATCCACAACCTCAGCGTGGACCACATCAATCTCCCGCTCTTCGCCATCGCGCCACCGCAGGCGAAAACAAACTGGGGCTACTCGCTCCGGCGCCCATCGCAGGAAATCGTCAACCTCTGCGAGCGGGTGATGGTGATGAGGACGCAGGAGGGGCTCACCGGCACCGACCTCCTTGCCGTGTTCATCACTTGCCGGGTCCTTCCGCTTCAGAGGTGCTCCTGCCTCATTAGCGAAATGATCGGCCTTCAGGACCCCAACCGTATGGGGTCGACGTGGCTGTCCGCGGAGCAGGTCGCGCGTGGCGTGAACGGCATCTCCAAGGCCAACCTTGGAGAGGACTGGCGATTTGGCAAGGCGCCGTATAGCCAGTCGAACCCGGCACCGCAAGTGAGCATTTGGTCTTCTTACTTTGCTGCTGCGCATCTTCTCATTCGTCCCGAGGCGACGCTGGAGATACTTCTGAACGCGATTCGGCATCCTTACGCCCGGGCTCCGCCGCAGGTGGCGCCGGTGGTGCCAGAGGAGCCCGCGGCTCACGGCGGCGAGGAGGTGGCCGAGTCCGACGCCGGCGCTGGGCGTCGCGCGGGTAAGTTTTGAATCTTTCCTTCTTCATTTGCCTTGAATTGTTGATTATGTCGCAGTGCGGGCGACGCTGACGCCGGTTGTTAGTGTAGCGGTGTTGGGCGGGGGAGGCGGCGATGCGGGCGGAGCCAGGTCCTCGCATGGGGCGGCGTCAAGCCGCCCGCATGGAAAAGACAGCATGACGCCGCGACCCCGGGCCCCGAAGCGCACGGCGGACCCGGCCGAGCCTGGGAGGCCGGCCAGGAAGAAGCGCGGTGGCGGGCATGGGAGGCCGACCCCGGTCCGGGTCTTGACGGGGTAAGCTTCATTTCCTGTTTGCGCCTGGATTTCTTGAGCTAGTCTTGTCTCTTTTTTGCTTATTCTGCCTTCTTCTTTAGGTCGCCAATCGCGCTGGCGAGGGCGGCGGCGGAGGCCGCGATCGCTGAAGGGGCCGCGTTCTGCAGGAGCCGGTCCGACCTCGCCGGCCTGGCCAAGGAGGAGGGACGGGGCGACTCGGACCTCGGCCTGGACCCGAACGATGCCGAAGCCTTGGCCTGGCGGGATAGGAACCGGGCCAAGGCGGAGCTGGAGGCGGCGTCGGACCAGGATTGGACCGACATGGCAGCAACATGGGCACGAGCCGGCACGGAGCCGGCCTGGCACGAGATGCCGGAGGAAACGATGGTGGCGGCGACGGTCTTTGAGCCGTCGTTGGCGAGGGACCGCTGCCGTGGAGGCTGGGCTGAGGTGGTGATTCTCGACCGGGAGGTCATGGAGGTGGGGTCGACACCCCGCCGCGGGCCGACGTGGTCGAGCGCGCGGGGGCCGACGGTGGTGGAGGCGGCATCGTCTTGGAGGAGGCGCCACGGGTGGCGGCGCCGGAGGCGCCACCGGCTATGGAGGAGGCACAGCAGGCGGCTGTACCTGAGGTGGCGATACAGGGCGTCCTGGCGTCCGGGTCGCTGTCAGCATCGAGAAGGGCGTCGGAGGAGGTGTTGACCGCGTCGGAGGAGGTGCTGGCCGCGTCACAAGCGGCCAGCGGGGGGCACACCTTGGTGCCCCGGCAGGGAGGGCGCCGAGCTGCCGTGCCGCAGCCCGCGCGGAGCGGCGGCGCTACCGTCTTCGGGCCTCAAACCCAGGAGGAGGCGGCGCTGGACGCCGTCAGCCACCGCCTGCAAGGCCGGACGGAGCGACTTGAGGCCTTTGCCAGGCCGAGGTGGAGCGGACGCGCGACCTGGAGCGCGCCGTTCTGGTTAGTCTTCTTTCTTTTGTTTCCTTGCAATTTCTTCTTTGTGGGGCCGCGCCAGCGCACCCACTGGGTGTAGCCCCCGAGGTTCGGGCCAACTATGTAGTAGTTGGGTCGAATCTTTAGATCGCCGGCCTTGTTCTGACTTCTGTCTTTTTTCAGCATCTTGACGCCTTCCGGGTTGCCGCTTTCAACCGTCTCCTGGGCAAGCACCGAGAGCTCAAGGTGCAACTTGCTGCTAATGAGGAGGAGCTTCGCGTGGCCGTAGGTACTTTCGTGCTCTTTTCTAGTGGGGGCACGCTAGCGCACCCACTGGGTGTAGCCCCCGAGATTCGGGCCAACTATGCAACAGTTGGGCCAAATCTTAAGTCTTGCCTTTTTTCTTCTGCTGAACCCTTCTTCTTTGCAGCCGAGGTGTTGTCTTAGTAGACCCGGCTGCTCCGGGCCAGTCATCATTACAACCGGCTTATTGCTGATACCGACCGTCTTGGCATCAAGGCGGCGTAGGCGAGGGCGGAGGCGACCGCGACCCGACGATCTCTTGATGAGGCCAACCGGCTGCATGAGGAGCTGGCTGGTCACAAGAGCCGCCTCGAGGCCGAGGTGGAGCTTCTTAAGGCAGAGGCCGCCAAGGTGGTGGAGACGCAGCATGCCCTGGTCGAGGCGGACCAGCAGCGCGGCCAACTGGCAGATGACAAGGGCCGGCTCCAGGGCGAGGTGGATCGCCTGCGGGAGCAGGCCACCGCGGTTGAGGAGGCCCGTCAGGACGAGACTCGCCGCTGCGAGGCGGCCGAGAAGGCGGCCGAAGACAAGGACGCCGAGCTGAAGGCGGCCCTTGCTAAGGCGGCCGATCTAGAGAAGGCACTCGGGGAGCGCGACCGCTCCATGGAGCGGGAGCGGCATGGTACGTTGCTTGAGGCGCAGCACCTGGAAGAGTCCTTGTCCAGTAAGTGCTGCTTCTTGTAGTTTGCCGGGTCGGGACCCGGCCTTTTCTCCTTGTTGTTCTTCTTCTAACTTGCTTCTTCCTTTGTGACAGGGGCCTTCCCGGAGAAGCAGCGGCTGGTGGAGGAAGCCGTCCGCTATCAGCGCGAGCCGACCGACATTGTTGGGTCTGGGAGGATCCGCTGACGGCCTGGACCTTCCCGGAGATCATCGCCCCTGCTGAGTCCCGCCTGCGGGTCCAGGGGACGTAGATGGAGCGGCTGTCCCGGGCCGGCACCGCGATGACGACAGCCCTATGGCCGGACTCCGTCCATCCGTGCAGCTTCTCTCGCCTGACGCGTTGGTTGGAGATGGGCCTGGACCGCCTTGGCTAGTGGCATGTTTCCGCCACCCGTGCCAGTGCTTAGATGGCGCTCCGGTTCGTACTGTCTTGGTATCCAGATCTTCAGCTGGATGCGCTGATGGGCTAGCGCGCCGGTTCGGAGCAGTTGCTACAAGAGCAAGCCGGCCGGATCGCCTCCCGGGCCGGCAACATCGCCGAGTTCGCCTTCCACAACGAGTTCCATCCGGAGCAGATGGAAGATGGCAGGGTCGTGGATGGGGACGACTATGGCTTGCTTCTTCGTGATCTGGAGGGGAGCTCCGAGGAGACGGGCGTCTACGGTGAGGCGGACGCCGAGGAGGACACTGGTGCCTCGCCGGACCCGGAGGCCGCCAGGGGAGAGCCGTCGACATCGCGACGCGGCACTGGAGATGCCTGAGACACTTTAAGTAGAATCTTGTTAAGTAGTAGGTCCACCCACCCACTGGGGGTTTTTAGGGTGTAATGAACTCAGGTCGTGGGCCTTTAAGTATTTGTGTGTAAATGTTGTGAGTGCTTTTTTGCTCTTTGCCTTCCTCTTTTTTGAACCGATTTCATACGCTTTTCCTCTCTCAACC
>NC_041389.1:531569827-531653941 GCF_002162155.2 Triticum dicoccoides | reverse complement strand
CGAGGCTCCGATCCATGACAAGGAGTTCGATTCTTCAAGAGGGGCGCACAGGACTTGGGTCCTTAGAAGCGTTGAGCGCGAGCGAAACACCCACTGGGCCGGCTGGCGGCAATCCGGCTTAGCCGGTTGGTGAGCAGCCGCTTGTGCGGCTACTTACTTGATGAGTGACGGGCCGGGTTGATCGACCTGGCGGCCTTTGACTTAGTGTATGAATCGTAGAGGAGCTTTGGCCCGTTGTGCTTGCCCGCCGACAGCCAAAGCTGGATCTGCGGTTTTAGGGCAAAGTGGGGGACCGCGGCGTCCCAACTTTATCAGGAATCACCAAGTAAGGCGGCGGGGTGGCGACCAAGCCGGCCTGCCCCCGAGCCCCCGGGTCGAGCGAGTTGGACCGGTGGCCGGGTTCAGTGGTGAAGTGATGCAGAAAAATAGGGACGCAATAAATTGGTCGGCAAAAGGCAGCCCCTGAGTCTCATTCGGGGACCCCGTAGTTTCATGCATTTACAAAAGGCGACGATACATACACTCGTGCGGCTAACTGTAAAACGGGCGAAGGAGTTCCGTGTTCCACGGCCGGGTCGTTTCTTCGCCCGCGGTGTCCTTCTTGCGCTTCTTTGACTTGTGCGCATCGATGAGGTAGTAGGCGTTGCGATCACGCGAGGCCCTGCTCATGATGAATGGGCCCTCCCATGGAGGGGACAGCTTGTGCTGGCCTGCCTGCTCTTGGACGAGTCAGAGGACGAGATCGCCCTCGCGGAATGTGAGGGGCTTGATCTTCTTGCTGTGGTAGTGCCTCAGGCCTTGCTGGTAGATAGCCAAATGGCTAAGTGCCAGAAGGCGCGCTTGTGTGAGCAGGTCGACGCCGTCTTCGCGTGACTCTCTGGCTTCGGCTTCAGTGTACATCGTGACGCGCAGCGAGTCGAACTCAACGTCGGTCGGGATGACGGCTTCGGATCCATAAACGAGGAAGAACGGGGTGAACCCAGTCGAGCGGTTCGGCGTGGTGCATAGACTCCAAAGGACTGCTGGCAACTCGTCAAGCCAGCTGCCGGGTGAGCGGATGAGTGGCTCGACGAGTTGCAGCTTGATGCCGGACAGGATGAGTCCGTTGGCCCGCTCGACCTGCCCGTTGGACTGCGGATATGCCACGGAGGCCAGGTCGAGGCGGATGCCGGAGACAGAGCAGTATTGCTCGAGAGCGCCCTTGGTGAAGTTGATGCCGTCGTCGGTGATGATGCTGTTCGGCATGCCGTAGCGCACCGCTATGTCCTTGATGAACCGGATGGCTGTTGGCCCGTCCAGTTTCTTGATAGGTCTTGCCTCGATCCACTTGGTGAATTTATTCACTGCCACCAGTAAGTGCGTCATGCCGCCTCGAGCGGTTTTGAAGGGTCCCACCATGTCGAGTCCCCAGACCGTGAAGGGCCAGGCGATCGGTATGGTGCGGAGTGCTGACGCCGGCTGGTGGCTGCGTTTTTTGAAGCATTGGCACCCTTCACATTTGAGAACGAGCGACTCGGAGTCTTCGAGGGCCGTGGGCCAATAGAAACCATGGCGGAATGCCTTGGCCACCAGGGATCGCGATGCGGCGTGGTGCCCGCACTCACCCTGGTGAATGGCAAGGAGGATGTCGATGCCGTGATCCTGCTCGACGCAGCGCTGGAACACGCCAGTAGAGCTGCGCTTGACGAGCTCGTTGTTGATGATGCTGTAGGCGGATGCCCTGCGCTAAACTTGCCGAGCTTCGGTCTCATCCATGGGGAGAACCCCGTTCTCCAGAAATTATGATATTGGGAGGGCCCAAGATGGAGCTGTAACCACGGCGAAGACGACCACTAGGATGGGTTCCGAGTCGGCAGTCCCCGAGCTGGGTTGTGCAGCCCCCGGGTCGAGAATGGCGATGGCCGGGTCCGGGATGATGGTGGCCGGGTTGAGCTGAGCAGCCCTCGGGCCGGGTTCAGCAGCCCCTGGGCCGGCTTGAGGTGCGGTCGGGTCTTCTGGAATATGAATGGACTCGGAGTCTGGCGACGGCTTGCGCAGGTGCTCAAGAGAGACGCCAGACGGGATGGCTTGACGAGACAAGGCAATCTTCGCGAGTGTGTCGGCTACCTCGTTCTCCGTGTGCGGGACGTGGAGGAAGTCGCAGCCCTCGAAAGATCCGGACAGCTTCTGGACGAGGAAGCGGTACCTTGCCATGTTGGAGTCGTGGGTGTCCCATTCGCCGGAGCACTACTGCACCACCAGGTCCGAGTCTCCGTAGCATAGGATGGACCGGATGCTGAGTTACTTGGCAAGCCGGAGGCCGTGCACAAGGGCTTCATATTTGGCGACGTTGTTGGAGGCGGCGAAGTGGATCTCGAGCATGTAGCGGAGCCGGTCGCCCTTCAGAGATGATAGTACGATGCCGCCCCCCAAGCCGAGTCGCATCTTGGACCCGTCGAAGTGCATGCGCCAATGCATCGAGTCGGGAGGCGGCGACAAGTACTGGGTCTCGGTCCAGTCGACGAGGAAATCGGCCAGGGCCTGAGACTTGATTGTGGTGTGGGGCTCGTAGAGGATGGTGTGGTCGGCTAGCTGGATCGCCCACTTGGTGACCCGGCCAGAGGCGTCCCGGCACCCGATTATTTCTCTGATAGGCGCCGTGCTGATGACGGTGACGATGTGCTCTTGGAAGTACTGCTTCGGCTTCTTGGCGGTGAGGTACACGCCGTAACACATCTTCTGGTAGTGCAGGTAGTTCTGCTTGGAGATGGAGAGCACCTCGCTCAGGTAGTAGACTAGTCGTTGGACGGCTTGGATCTTGCCCTTCTCTGGTCGCTCGACCACCAGCACCGTGCTGACCGCCCGCGAGGTTGCGGCTATGTAGAGCAACAACGGCTCCTTGTCGGTTGGCGCGGCAAGGACTGGTGCGGTGGAGAGCATGCGCTTGAGGTCTTGGAAGGCCTCGTCTGCCTTCCCGTTCCACTCGAACGGGCTTGTCTTCTTCATCAGCTGGTACAGAGGTAGCGCCCTCTCGCCCACCCGGCTTAGAAACTGGCTGACCGAGGCCAAGCATCCGGTGAACTTTTGGACATCGCGCAGCCGAGCTGGCTTGCGCATGCACTCGATGGCCTTGATCTTCTCCGGGTTTGCCTCAATGCCGCGTTCTGAGGCGAGGAAGCCGAGTAGCTTTTCGGCCGGGACGCCGTAGACTCACTTTTCCGGGTTGAGCTTGACCTTGTATTCGCGGAGGTTGGCGAATGTTTCCTTCAAATTGTCGAGGAGCGTGAGGTGCCGCTTGGTCTTCACCACGATGTCGTCCACATACACGTGGATGTTGCGGCCGAGTTGCGGCAGTAGGCATTTCTGCATGCAGCATTGGAAGGTGGCGCCGGCGTTCTTCAATCCAAACGACATGGTGATGTAGCAATACGCCCCAAAGGGTGTGATGAAGGACTTCTTCAGGGCATCAGCCGGGTCCAGCTTGATCTCGTGATAGCCGGAGTAAGCGTCCAAGAAGGACAGGAGCTCACACCCGGCGGTCGAGTCGATGACTTGGTCGATCCGTGGGAGAGCGAACGGATCCTTGGGACAAGCCTTGTTAAGGCTGGTGTAGTCGATACACATGCGCCAGGTCTTGTTCTTCTTCAGGACGAGGACTAGATTGGCCAGCCACTCGGGGTGAAACACTTCCATTGTGAAGTCGACCGCCAAAAGCTTGGCGACCTCTTCACCAATGGTTCTTCTCTTCTCTTCGGAAAATCGTCGAAGGGGTTGACGGACAGGCTTGGCGTCCTTGCGGACATGAAGTTTGTGCTTGGCGTACTTCCTCGGGATACCCAGCATGTCCTTGGCGGTCCATGCGAAGTTATCCCGATTCTCACGAAGGAATTCGACGAGCTCGCCTTCCTATTTGCTGTCGAGGCGGGCGCCTACGACAATGTACTTGCTGCAGCTGGGGTCTTCTGGGTTGAGCTTCACTTTCTTGGTGTCCTTGGAGGGCTTGAAGGCAGCCTCGTCTACTGGGTCCGGGGTCGGAATCGACACTACGGAGGCCTCGCCTGCCAAGGCGACGATTCGGTCGAGCTGGTGCCGCTCCTCGGCAATGACCAACGACTCGGCCAACTTGGCGCCATCTCAGGCGCACTCCAGAGACTTGCGGTAGTCACTGGTGACGGTAATGAGGCCCTTGGGACCCGGCATCTTCATATTCAGGTACGCGTAGTGGGGAACCGCCATGAACTTGGCGAGCATGGGCCGGCCCAGCAATGCATGATATGTGCTGGACAGGTCCACCACCTCGAACCAGATCGGTTCGCGCCGGAAGTGGCTGCTGTCGCCGAACAGGACATCGAGCCAGACCCGGCCAATGGGCGAGCAGGAGAGGCCGGGTACGATGCTGTGGAAGACTGTCCGGGTTGGCTCCAAGTCCTCGGCCTTGAGGCCGAGCTTGGTCATCGTGTCGCGGTAGAGGATGTTGATGCTGCTGCTGCCGTCGATGAGGACTCGAGAGAACTTGCATGTGCGCCACGCGATGATGGTGGGGTTGAGGACGAGGGCGTATCCACCCGGACTCGACATGACTGTCGGGTGATCCTCTCGGGTCCAGGTGATCGGGCGATCCGACCAGTGCATGAAATACGGCTTGGCCGGGACGACGGTGTTCACCTCCTGCCGAAGAAGGCGCTCATTGCGCTTGTCGTCGCCAAGGCTGGTGAAGACGACGTAGGCCGCGTTCTGGTCCGGGTAGGCGTCGTTCCGCATCGCACTACCAGCGGGAGGCGGCGGTGGAGGCGGAGGCGGCTGTCCTATGCCTGGAGCTGGAGCCGGAGCCGGAGGAGGCGAAACGTCTCCCCTCATGATGCGCTTGGTGATGGCGCACTGCCGAAGCGTGTGCGTGGAGGGTCTTGCACCGCTGTGGTGCTTGCATGGGGCGTTGAGCATCTCTTCAAACTCATGGCGGGTTGCCACGCCATCTTTCCCGTCTGCCGGCGCTTTGCTGCCGGGTCCGCCATGGGCTCGGCGGTCGCGACGAGCCGGTTGTTGTGACATTGTGCTGGCTAGTCGGCCTTGCGCTTGCTGTTCTGGTGATGCTGCTACTGGCTGCTTTCGCCGGTTGGCTTCAGGGAAGGAACCGGCTTCGCCTTGCCGGCTTCATCCAGCGCCACCTGGATCTTCATGGTGGAGTCGGCGTTGGCGTACTTGTCCGCCGTCACCATGAGCGCGACCATGGTGGCCGACTCGGAGCGTAAGAGCTTGTGCTTGAGGAGGGTGCCGTCTCAGCACCCGCTAACAAAGTACAGTATCGCCTGGACTTCATGGATGCCCTCACAGCTTTTTGGAGCTCGGTCCAGCACGCGAGGTACTCGCGACCGGTCTCCGTCGGCCCGTGCACGCACATGGCGAGCTAGCAAGGGCGGCCGGGTCACTTGTAGGTCCTAGTGAAGTTGCGGACACAGGCCTCCTCGAAATCGACCCACGCGTTGATGCTGCCCATCGGCAGTCTGTTCAACCATGTGCGGGCCGACCCCTGGAGCATGAGCGGTGCGTAGCGCACGACTAGACGATGATTGGGACCGCTGATGCCAATGGCCGTGGTGTAGTCGGTGAGCTAGTCTTCTGGCTTCACGGTCCCATTGTACTTGGGGGTGTCGCAGGGGAGCACGAACCCCTCGGGAAAGGGCTCCTCCCGGATGCGTGGGCCGAAGCACACCGGCCCGATAACGCCGCTCTCCTCCACCTCCAGGGAGCGAGCGAGCTGATCGAGGCGGTGGCGCGCGTCGGCGTTTTCGATGGCGCGCGGGTCGAGTCGACTGGCGGCCAGGCCCCAAGGGGCCGAGTCGGTTGGAGCTGGACGCTGACCATGCTGGCCGGGTCCGCGCTGGGTTTCCGGGGCGGGATTGTTCCCCAGAGCGTCGACGGCGGTGGCCGCTGGGTTGCGTCGAGTCCGGGCTTGGCCGGAGTGCGCCTTGCCGGGCGGCGAGGAAGCCGTGTGCAGAAGTTCGCTGGGTCCGCCAAGGCGAGCGGAGCCGGACCCCGCCGGCTTGGCGAGCAGGTTGAGGCGATCCTGCTGGGTGTTGGCGGCATGGAGGAGCTCGCGCATCCGCCCGATGTGTTCTTTGAGCTCCTCGCCGGCAAGTTGGTCGAGGCCGACCGCGGCTGCCTCCGCAGTGCGCATGTTCTTCACTGGGGTCTCGTAGACGGTCCGGACAGCGCCGAAGGCCCGGCAAATCGCTCCTCCCCGGGTGCGAGCATCGGCGACCCGGCTTGGCTCGGCCGCGGCAGGTGTAAATCTGTGGGCGTCATCGTGCTCCATCTGAGCGGCCTCCAGGCGACGCCTGGTGGCAGCCAGCATCTCGGACAGGTGCAACATCTGTTGGCGTCTATCCTCGAGCTGGGTTCGGGATTCGACATTGTTGGTGGCGTCGACGTCGGTGCCGATGAGGATGCGGAGGCTCTGCATCGCAGCGCGCAGCGGATCGGACGACTCGGTCCATTCCGCGGTGGCCCTGTCTTCCACAGCCGTCCTCGTCTTGCTCGACAAGGAAGAGGCGCCATCGCCGGTGACGTAAACCTCCACATGGACGTCCATCGCCCCGGCGACAATGCCACCGCCGAGGGAGAGGGGAGAGTCAGAGTAGCTGAGCACCTCCCTGGGGTACTCGTCGGCCGCAAGCGCATCAGAGATGCGGAGCGTGGCGAAGGAGGCGGCGAGTGCACCAACAACGTCGTCTGCCAGCACGACAGACTCATTGGTGTAGGAGAAGGGCCCCGTCTGAAGCATGCTCCCAGCCAGCTCCTCGAGCTGCCCCACGGTGGGCGCCAACTGTCGTCGTGGGCGCACGGCAGATGGCACGGGATGGCTAAAGATAGGAGGAGGCTCGAGGGCGCTGGTGGGCTCCAGAGGCGAGGTTGGCATGCACGGGCGCGGGACGCCGGACATACCCAGGTTCGGGGCTCTCCAGAGAGATAACACCCCTATTCCTGCCGATAGTACAATGTCGCTCCTGGAGCTGTATGGAGGAGGAAGGAAGCTAGCCGAGGCTTGGGCTGCTCCTTCTCCCCGGTGTTGCCGTTGGGTGGCTAGTCCTATGCTTGCTTGTGTTTCTCTTGTATTGTCTGCTATCTTCTACATATGCCCCTTCCTCATAGGCGTGGGTTCCTGGGGGGTTTTATAGATCAACCCCTCCAGGGTTACAATGGTAATATGCTGAGTCGGTGGGTCCGTATTGTCGGTGTCCAGGATACCGGGCTGGGTCCCGCTTGTGGGCTTGTGGTTCTCCGGGTCCCCTAGGTGCGGGCCCCGAGGGCCTAGGGGGACTGTGTGCCCTCTTGTCGATCATCAGTGCGTGGCCGAGTCGAGTCGTGTACAGTGCTCTCCGTCAGGCTGCCGCTTGCTGCCGTCAGCGGTGAGGGCGGGAGCACTGTTGCCACGCCAGCCCTGGTCAACGGGTAGGTAAGGGGCACTGTTGCCACGCTCCGGCTGACCATAGGCATGGGTGGAAACACTGTTATCTTGGTCATCGGTGGTTGAGGTCTCGTCCCATCGAACGGCCTGGATGGGACGGGAGCTGACCCGTGGCTGGGTTGCCGTGGACGCCACATGTGGGGTTGGCTTGCTGGGGAAGCCTTGGTTGTGGCGGGTTGAGTTGTCCTGCGCCAGTTGCTGTGGCCGGGTCGACGTACCTTGCCGGGTCGGAGAGTTTGGCCGGGTTGCGGGCCTTGCCGGGTCGAGCGACCCGGCCAGGCGCGTGCCGGTTCGCGGGGCGATGCGGGCCCTGCTATTTTTGAAAAGGATCCGTGTTCTGTTGCCTGCCCGGGGTTCATCCCCCCCGACATTAGGATTTTGGTTATCCTTGAATATCTTGGGGTGCCATGGGCATCCCCAAGCTTAGGCTCTTGCCACTCCTTATTCCATAGTCCATCAAATCTTTACCCAAAACTTGAAAACTTCACAACACAAAACTCAACAGAAAATCTCATAAGCTCCGTTAGTGCAAGAAAGAAAAACCACCACATAAGGTACTATAATGAAATCATTCTTTATTTATATTGGTGTTAAACCTACTGTATTCCAACTTCTCTATGGTTCATACCCCCCGATACTAGCCATAGATGCATCAAAATAAGCAAACAACACACAAATAACAGAATCTGTCAAAAATAGAACAGTCTGTAGAAATCTGTAACTTTCGAATACTTCTGGAACTCTAAAACTCCTACCAAAATAGAAAGTCCTGGGAAATTTGTCTATTAATCTACTGCAAAAAGAATCAACGCAAAAGCACGTTTGTTTGATTTATTAAAATTATTCTCGTGCGTGCAAAAGTTTCTGTTTTTTAGCAGAATTAAATTAACTATCACCGTAGGTTATCCTATAGGTTCTACTTGGCACAAGCACTAATTAAAACATAAAACCACATCTAAACAGCGGCTAGATGAAATATTTATTACTAAATAGAAGCAAAAAGCAAGAAACAAAAATAAAATTGGGTTGCCTCCCAACAAGCGCTATCGTTTAACGCCCCTAGCTAGGCATAAAAAGCGAGAACAAATCTAAGTAGTGCCATCTTCGGCATTCAATTCATAAGTAGATTGCATTATAGATTCATAAGGTAATTTAACTTTCTTTCTTGGAAAGTGTTCCATGCCTTTCCTTAATGGGAATTGGAATCTAATATTCCCTTCCTTCATATCAATAATTGCACCAATCGTTCTAAGGAAAGGTCTTCCAAGAATAATAGGACATGAAAGATTGCAATCTATATCAAGAACGATAAAATCTACGAGCACATAATTCCTATTTGCAACAATAATAACATCATTGATCCTTCCCATAGGTTTCTTAATGGTGGAATCCGCAAGGTGCAAGTTCAAAGAGCAATCATCAAAATCATGGAAACCTAGCACATCACATAAAGTTTTCGGAATCGTGGAAACACTAGCACCCAAATCACACAAAGCATAGCATTCATGATCTTTAATTTTAGTTTTTATAGTAGGTTCCCACTCATCATAAAGTTTTCTAGGTATAGAAACTTCCAACTCAAGTTTTTCCTCATAAGATTGCATCAAGGCATCAACAATATGTTTGGTAAAAGCTTTATTTTGACTATAAGCATGAGGAGAATTCAACACGGATTGCAACAAGGAGATACAATCTATTAAAGAACAATTATCATAATTAAATTCCTTGAAATCCATAATAGTGGGTTCAATGCTATGTAAAGTTTTGACCTCTCCAATCCCACTTTTACCAAATTTAACATCAAGATCTAAAAACTCCGAATCATTGGGACACCTTTTAACTAAAGTTGACTCATCTCCAGTCCCATCATTATCAAGATTCATATTGCAAAACAAAGATTTAATAGGGGACACATCAATAACTTTTAGATCTTCATCATTATTTTCATGGAAACTAGAAGAACACGCTTTTACAAAGCAATCTTTCTTAGCACGCATCCTAGCTGTTCTTTCTTTGCACTCATCAATGGAAATTCTCATGGCTTTGAGAGACTCATTGATATCATGCTTAGGTGGAATAGATCTAAGTTTCAAAGAATCAACATCAAGCGAAATTCTATCAACGTTCCTAGCCAATTCATCAACTTTAAGCAATTTTTCTTCAAGCAAGGCATTGAAATTATTTTGACAGATCATAAATTCTTTAACACTATTCTCAAAATCAGAGGGCATCTTATTAAAATTTCCATAAGAGTTGTTGTAGGAATTACCATAATTATTAGAGGAATTATTAGGAAACGGTCTAGGATTAAAGTTTCCTCTATAAGCATTGTTACCAAAATTATTCCTACCAACAAAATTCACATCCATAGATTCATTATTATTCTCAATCAAAGTAGACAAAGGCATATCATTGGGATCAATAGGAGCACTCTTACTAGCAAACAATTTCATAAGTTCATCCATCTTTCCACTCAAAACATTAATTTCTTCTATAGCATGCACTTTTTTACTAGTAGATCTTTCGGTGTGCCATTGAGAATAATTAACCATAATGTTATCAAGGAGTTTAGTAGCTTCTCCTAAGGTAATTTCCATAAAAGTGCCTCCCGCAGCCGAATCTAAAAGATTTCTAGAGGCAAAATTCAATCCAGCATAAAATTTTTGTATGATCATCCATAAGTTCAAACCATGAGTAGGGCATTGGCGAATCATTAATTTCATTCTTTCCCAAGATTGGGCAACATGCTCATGATCAAGTTGTTGAAAATTCATAATATCGTTTCTAAGAGAGATGATCTTAGCGGGAGGAAAATACTTAGAGATAAAAGCATCTTTGCACTTATTCTACGAATCAATACTATTCTTAGGCAAAGACGAAAACCAAGTTTTAGCACGATCTCTAAGTGAAAACGGAAATAACTTCAATTTAACAATATCGTTATTCGTATCTTTCTTCTTTTGCATATCACACAAATAAACAAAAATGTTTAGATGAGTAGCGGCATCTTCACTAGGAAGGCCGGAGAATTGATCTTTCATAACAAGATTCAACAAAGTAACATTGATTTCACAAGATTCAACAGCATTTAGAGGAGCAATCGGAGTGCTAGGGAAATCATTATTATTGGTATTGGAAAAGTAACACAATTTGGTATTATCTTGGGCCATCATGACAAGCAATTCAACACACAAGCAAACAAAAGGGCAAGCGAAAGAGAGAGGAGATTGGTAAAGAGAGGGCGAATAAAACGGCAAGGGTGAAGTGGGGGAGAGGAAAACGAGAGGCAAATGACAAATAATGTAATGCGAGGGAGATGAGTTTGTGATGGGTACTTGGTATGTCTTGACTTGAGTGAAGACCTCCCCGGCAACGGCGCCAGAAATCCTTCTTGCTACCTCTTGAGCACTGCGTTGGTTTTCCCTTGAAGAGGAAAGGGTGATGCAGCAAAGTAGCGTAAGTATTTCCCTCAGTTTTTGAGAACCAAGGTATCAATCTAGTATGAGGCTCCACAAAAGTCCCACACACCTACATAAACAAACAAGGACCTCGCAACCAGCGCGATAAAGGGGTTGTCAATGCCTTCACAGAAACTTGCGAAAGTGAGATCTGATAGAGATAATAAGATAAGATAAATATTTTTGGTATTTTTATGATATAGATTGGAAATTAAACGATGCAAATAAAAGATAGATGGAAAACTTATATGATAAAAGATAGACCCAGGGGCCATAGGTTTCACTAGTGGCTTCTCTCAAGATAGCATAAGTATTACGGTGGGTGAACAAATTACTGTCGAGCAATTGATAGAAAAGTGCATAGTTATGAGAATATCTAGGCATGATCATGTATATATGCATCACGTCAACAACAAGTAGATCGAAACAATTCTGCATCTACTACTATTACTCCACACATCGACCGACTCCTGCCTACATCTAGAGTATTAAGTTCATAAGAACAGAGTAACGCATTAAGCAAGATGACATGATGTAGAGGGATAAACTCAAGCAATATGATATAAAACCCATCTTTTTATCCTCGATGGCAACAATACAATACGTGCCTTGCTGCCCCTGCTGTCACTAGGAAAGGACACCGCAAGATTGAACCCAAAGCTAAGCACTTCTCTCGTTGCAAGAAAGATCAATCTAGTAGGCCAAACCTAACTGATAATTCGAAGAGACTTGCAAAGATAACCAATCACACATAAAAGAATTCAGAGGAGATTCAATTATTTATCATAGATAAACTTGATCATAAACCCAGAAGTCATCAGATCTCGACAAACACATCGCAAAAAGAGTTACATCGAATAGATCTGCAAGAAGATTGAGGAGAACTTTGTATTGAGATTCAAAGAGAGAGAAGAAGCCATCTAGCTAATAACTATGGACCCAAAGGTTTGTGGTAAACTACTCACAACTCATAGGAGAGGCCTTGGAGATGATGTAGAGGCCCTCCGTGGTCGATTCCCCCTCCGGCGGAGCGCTGGCGTAGGCTCCAAGATGAGATCTCGCGGATACAGAAGGTTGCGTGGTGGAAAAAGTTTTTCGTGATGCTCCTTAATGTTTTCAGGGTACGTGGATATATATAGGCGAAGGAGGTAGGTCAGGGGAGCCACGAGGGGCCCACGAGGGTGGGGGCGCGCCCACCCCCCTAGGGTGCGTCCTCCTGCCTCGTGGCCACCTCATCTGCTTCTTGACGTCCACTCCAAGTCTCCTGGATTGCGTTTGTTCCAAAAAGATCGCTCCTGAAGGTTTCATTCCGTTTGGACTCCGTTTCATATTCCTTTTCTTCGAAACACTGAAATAGGCAAAAAAAACAGCAATTTGGGCTGGGCCTTCGGTTAGTAGGCTAGTCCCAAAAATGATATAAAAGTGTAAAGTAAAAGCCTATAAACATCCAAAATGGGTAATATAATAGCATGGAACAATAAAAAATTATACATACGTTGAAGACGTATCACAAATGGATTTGGAAGATCTCCCAAGGGTCGACTGGCTTGTGGGTCGAGCTGTTGCGGGCCAAATACTTCCCAAACGGGAACTTTTTCGAAGGTGCAGCAAGGGGCCCTCCTTTTTGGAACGACCTACAAGCGATCCGCCCGGCTTTCGCCATGGGGGCCAATTTCATTATCGGCGATGGTCGTTCAGCCAGATTCTGGCTTGATTACTGGGTCGGTTCCAAACTTGTCTGGTTGGAATTCCAGGATCTATACTCCTTGGCCGTCAACCCGAACCAATTAGTGGCGGCGGCCCTTGCGTCGACCCCACCGGCGATCCACTTCCGTTGCGAACTTAATGGGCAGGAACAAGGACAGCTGGCGGCGCTGCTCGCATTGATCAGCCCGGTAGTGTTGTCCACTTCCGCGGACTCGGTGACTTAGGCTCTCACCTCTTCTGGCAAGTTCTCAGTCAAGTCTCTTTACGGAGCACTTTGCCAGGCTTCGCCATTTTGGGTGCCCAACGGGCTGCCAGAAGAGCTTCTTGACAGACATGCCATCCTCTGGAAACCACCACTTTGCAGGCTAGGTTTGCAGAAAACACTACGTTGCATTCTTTTGGCAAAAAACACCACGTATTGTGTAACCTTTTTGCAAAAGCCACTGATCGGTGGATTAGACTCGTTTAAGTCTGTTTATGACAGATGAGGCCCATTTTCTGCTTATGTGGCACAATAGTTTAGGTTTAATGCAAAAACACCCCCAACTTTCTCCCCCCGCTTCCCATGCCCTCCAACCATGCCACTGTTGGGGAACGTAGCAGAAATTCAAAATTTTCCTACGTGTCACCAAGATCTATCTATGGAGAGACCAGCAACGAGTAGAAAGAGAATGCATCTACATACCCTTGTAGATCGCTAAGCGGAAGCGTTCAAGTGAACGGGGATGATGGAGTCGTACTCGTCGTGATTCAAATCACCGATGATCCTAGTGCCGAACGGACGGCACCTCCGCGTTCAACACACGTACAGCCCGGTGACGTCTCCCATGCCTTGATCCAGCAAGGAGAGAGGGAGAGGTTGAGGAAGACTCCGTCCAGCAGCAGCACAACGGCGTGGTGGTGGTGGAGGAGCGTGGCAATCCTGCAGGGCTTCGCCAAGCACCGCGAGAGAGGAGGAGCACTTGGGAGAGGGAGGGCTGCGCCAGGGGCAAGGGTGAAGCTCCCATGCGCCTCCCCACTATATATAGGGGTGGAGGGGGCTGGTTTCTTGCCCTCCAAGTCCATTGGGGCGTTGGCAAAGGTGGGAGGAAAGAAATCCCATCATTTCCTTCCCCACCGATTGTTATCCCCCCTTTTTAGGGATCTTGATCTTATCCCTTTGGGATATGATCTTATTCCTTCTAAGGGGGGATCTTGGTGCGCCTTGACCAGGGGTGTGGGGCCTTTCCCCCAATACCCACGTTCATGTGGGTCCCCCCATGCAAGTGGGCCCCACTCCGGAACCTTCTAGAACCTTCCCGGTACAATACCGAAAAATCCCGAACATTTTCCAGTGGCCAAAATAGGACTTCCCATATATAAATCTTTACCTCCGGACCATTCCGGAACTCCTCGTGACGTCCGGGATCTCATCCGGGACTCCGAACAACATTCGGTAACCACATACAAACTTCCTTTATAACCCTAGCGTCATCGAACCTTAAGTGTGTAGACCCTACGGGTTCGGGAGACATGTAGACATGACCGAGACGTTCTCCGGTCAATAACCAACAGCGGGATCTGGATACCCATGATGGCTCCCACATGTTCCACGATGATCTCATCGGATGAACCACGATGTCAAGGACTTAATCAATCCCGTATTCAATTCCCTTTGTCTATCGGTATGTTACTTGCCCGAGATTCGATCGTCGGTATCCAATACCTTGTTCAATCTCGTTACCGGCAAGTCACTTAACTCGTTCCGTAACACATCATCTCGTGATCAACTCCTTGGTCACATTGCGCATATGATGATGTCCTACCGAGTGGGCCCAGAGATACCTCTCCGTTTACACGGAGTCACAAATCCCAGTCTCGATCCGCATAAAACAATAGATACTTTCGGAGATACCTGTAGTGCACCTTTATAGTCACCCAGTTACGTTGTGACGTTTGATACACCCAAAGCACTCCTACGGTGTCCAGGAGTTACACGCTCTCATGGTCGAAGGAAGAGATACTTGACATTGGCAAAGCTCTAGCAAATGAACTACACGATCTTTTGTGCTAGTCTTAGGATTGGGTCTTGTCCATCACATCATTCTCCTAATGATGTGATCCCGTTATCAACTACATCCAATGTCCATAGCCAGGAAACCATGACTATCTGTTGATCACAACGAGCTAGTCAACTAGAGGCTCACTAGGGACATATTGTGGTCTATGTATTCACACGTGTATTACGATTTCCGGATAATACAGTTATAGCATGAATAAAAGACAATTATCATGAACAAGGAAATATAATAATAATACTTTTATTATTGCCTCTAGGGCATATTTCCAACAGTCTCCCACTTGCACTAGAGTCAATAATCTAGTTCACATCGCCATGTGATTAACACTCACAGGTCACATCGCCATGTGACTAATACCCAAGAGTTTACTAGAGTCAGTAGTCTAGTTCACATCACTATATGATTAACACTCAATGAGTTTTATGTTTGATCATGTTGCTTGTGAGAGAGGTTTTAGTCAACGGGTCTGAACCTTTCAGATCTGTGTGTGCTTTACAAATCTCTATGTCATCTCCTAGATGCAGCTACCACGCTCTATTTGGAGCTATTCCAAACAACTGTTCTACTTGGAGCTATTCTAAATTATTGCTCCATTATATGTATCCGGTCTCTCTACTCAGAGCTATCCGGATAGGTTTCAAGCTTGCATCGTCGTAACCTTTACGACGAACTCTTTTACCACCTCCATAATCGAGAAAATTCCTTAGTCCACTAGTTACTAAGGATAACTTTGACCGCTGTCCTGTGAGCCATTCTTGGATCACTCTTGTACCCCTTGACTGACTCATGGCAAGGCACACTTCAGGTGCGGTACACAGCATAGCATACTGAAGAGCCTACGTCTTAAGCATAGGGGACGACCTTCGTCCTTTCTCTCTATTCTGCCGTGGTTGAGCTTTAAGTCTTAACTTCGTACCTTACAACTCAGGCAAGAACTCCTTCTTTGACTGGTCCATCTTGAACACCTTCAAGATCATGTCAAGGTATGTGCTCATTTGAAAGTATTATTAAGCATTTTGATCTATCCTTATAGATCTTGATGCTCAATATTCAAGTAGCTTAATCCAGGCTTTCCATTGAAAAACACTTTCAAAATAACCCTATATGCTTTCCAGAAATTCTACGTCATTTCTGATCAACAATATGTCAACAACATATACTCATCAGAAATTCTATAGTGCTCCCACTCACTTCTTTGGAAATACAAGTTTCTCATAAACTTTGTACAAACCCAAAATTTTTGATCATCATCAGAGCATACATTCCAACTCCGAGATGCTCACTCCAGTCCTTGGAAGGATTGCTGGAGCTTTGCATACTTATTAGCATCTTTCGGGATTGACAAAACCTTCCGGTTGTATCACATACAACCTTTCCTCATTAAAATCGTCGAGGAAACAATGTTTTGACATCCTATCTGCAAGATTTCATGAATAATGCAGTAATCGCTAATATAATTCCAACAGACTCTTAGCATCGCTACGAGTGAGAAAATCTCATCGTAGTCAACTCCTTGAACTTGTCGGAAAACATCTTAACGACAAGTCGAGCTTTCTTAATGGTGACATTTACCATCATTGTCCGTCTTCCTTTTGAAATCCATCTGTACTCATTAGCCTTACGACCATCGAGCCGTTCTGCCAAAGTCTACACTTTGTTTTCATACATGGATCCTCTCTCGGATTTTATGGCCTCAAGCCATTTATCGGAATCCGGGCCCACCATCGCTTCTCCATAGCTCGTAGGTTCATTGTTGTCTAGCAACATGACCTTCAAGACAGGATTACGTACCACTCTGAAGTAGTACGCATCCTTGTCATCCTACGAGGTTTGGGAGTGACTTGATCCGAAGTTTCATGATCAATATCATAAGCTTCCACTTCAATTGGTGTAGGTGCCACAGGAACAACTCCCTGTGCCCTGTCACACACTAGTTTAAGAGACGGTTCAATAACCTCATCAAGTCTCCACCATCCTCCCACTCAATTCTTTCGAGAGAAACTTTTCCTCGAGAAAGGACCCGATTCTAGAAACAATCCATATTGCTTTCGGATCTGAATTAGGAGGTATACCCAACTGTTTTGGGTTTCCTATGAAGATGCATTTTATCCGCTTTGGGTTCGAGCTTATCAACCTGAAACTTTTTCATATAAGCGTCGCATCCCCAAACTTTTAAGAAACGACAACTTAGGTTTCTCTAAACCATAATTCATACGGTGTCATCTCATCGGAATTACGTGGTGCCCTATTTAAAGTGAATGTGGTTGTCTCTAATGCCTAACCCATGAACGATAGTGGTAATTCGATAAGAGACATCATGGTACGCACCATATCCAATAGGGTGCAACTATGATGTTCGGACACACCATCACATTATGGTGTTCCAGGCGGTATTAATTGCGAAACAATTTCCACAATGTCTTAATTGTGTGCCAAAACTCGTAACTCAGATATTCATCTCTATGATCATATCATATACATTTTATCCTCTTGTCACAATGATCTGCTACTTCACTCTGAAATTACTTGAACCATTCAATAATTCAGACTTGTGTTTCATCAAGTAAATATACTCAACATTTACTCGAATCATCTGTGAAGTAAGAACATAATGATATTCACTGCATGCCTCAGCACTCATTCGACTGCACACATCAAAATGTGTTACTTCCAACAAGTTGCTATCTTGTTCCATCTTACTGAAAATGAGGCTTTTCAGTCATCTTGCCCATGTGGTATGATTTGCATATCTCAAGTGATTCAAAATCAAGTGAGTCCGAACGATCCATTTGCATGGAGTTTCTTCATGCATATACACCAATAGACATGGTTCGCATGTCTCAAACTTTTCAAAACGAGTGAGTCCAAAGATCCATCAACATGGAGCTTCTTCATGCGTTTTATACCATTATGACTTACATGGCAGTGCCACAAGTAAGTGGTACTATCATTACTATCTTATATCTTTTGGCATGAAAATGTGTATCACTACGATCGAGATTCAATAAACCATTCAGGTTTAATACTAATCTTGATGGTAGAGGGAGCGTGCGATGTTTGATAATATCAAACTTGGAAACACTTCCAACACATATCGTCAGCTCACCTTTAGCTAGTCTCCGTTTATTCCGTAGCTCTTTATTTCGAGTTACTAACACTTAGCAACCGAACCGGTATCCAATACCCTGGTGCTACTAGGAGTACTAGTAAAGTACACATTAACATAATGTATATCCAATATACTTCTATCGACCTTGCCAGCCTTCTCATCTACCAAGTATCTAGGGTAATGCTGCTCCAGTGGTTGTTCCCCTTATTACAGAAGCACTTAGTCTCGGGTTTGGGTTCAACCTTGGGTTTCTTCACTAGAGCAGCAGCTGAATTGCCGTTTCATGAAGTATCCCTTTGTTCCCTTGCCCTTCTTGAAACTAGTGGTTTCACCAACCATCAACAATTGATGCTCCTTCTTGATTTCTACTTTCGCGGTGTCAAACATCATGAATATTTCAAGGATCATCATATCTATCCCTGATATGTTATAGTTAATCACGAAGCTCTAGCAGCTTGGTGGCAATGACTTTGGGGAAACATCACTATCTCATCTGGAGGATCAACTCCCACTCGATTCAAGTGATTGTTGTGCTCAGACAATCTGAGCACAAGCTCAACGATTGAGCTTTTCTCCCTTAGTCTGCAGGCTAAGAAAATCGTCGGAGGTCTTATACCTCTTAACGTGGGCACGAGCCTGAAATCCCAATTTCAGCCCTCGAAACATCTCATATGTTCCGCGATGTTTCGAAAACGTCTTTGGTGCCTCAACTCTAAACCGTTTAACTGAACTATCACGTAGTTATCAAAACGTGTATGTCCGATGTTCACAACATCCACAGACGAGGTTTGAGGTTCAGCACACTGAGCGGTGCATTAAGGACATAAGCTTTCTACTGTCCGCATAATCGCTACTGTCAACTTTCAACTATATTTTCTCTAGGAACATAACTAAACAGTAGAACTAAAGCGCGAGCTACGACATAATTTGCAAAGAGTCTTTTGACTATGTTCAAGATAATTAAGTTCATCTTATGAACTCCCACTTAGATAGACATCCCTCTGGTCATCTAAGTGATTACATGATCCGAGTCAACTAGGCCGTGTCCGATCATCACGTGAGACGGACTAGTCATCATCGGTGAACATCTTCATGTTGATCGTATCTACTATACGACTCATGCTCGACCTTTCGGTCTCCGTGTTCCGAGGCCATGTCTGTACATGCTAGGCTCGTCAAGTTAACCCTAAGTGTTTTCGCTGTGTAAAACTGTCTTACACCCGTTGTATGTGAACGTAAGAATCCATCACACCCGATCATCACGTGGTGCTTAGAAGCGACGAACTGTAGCAACGGTGCACAGTTAGGGGAGAACACTTCTTGAAATTGTTGTAAGGGATCATCTTATTTACTACCGTCGTTCTAAGCAAACAAGATGCATAAACATGATAAACATCACATGCAATCAAATAGAGTAGTGACATGATATGGCCAATATCATATAGCTCCTTTGATCTTCATCTTCGGGGCTCCATGATCATCTTGTCACCGGCATGACACCATGATCTCCATCATCATGATCTCCATCATCGTGTCTTCATGAAGTTGTCACGCCAACGACTATTTCTACTTCTATGACTAACACGTTTAGCAATAAAGTAAAGTAGTTTACATGGCGTTCTTCAATGACACGCAGGTCATACAATAAATAAAGACAACTCTTATGGCTCCTGCCGGTTGTCATACTCATCGACATGCAAGTCGTGAATCCTATTACAAGAACATGATCAATCTCATACATCACATATATCATTCATCACATCCTTTTGGCCATATCACATCACATAGCATACCCTGCAAAAACAAGTTAGACGTCCTCTAATTGTTGTTTGCATGTTTTACGTGGCTGCTATGGGTTTCTAGCAAGAACGTTTCTTACCTACGCAAAACCACAATGTGATATGCCAATTGCTATTTACCCTTCATAAGGACCCTTTTCATCGAATCCGTTCCGACTAAAGTGGGAGAGACTGGCACCCGCTAGCCACCTTATGCACCAAGTGCATGTCAATCGGTGGAACCTGTCTCACGTAAGAGTACGTGTAAGGTCGGTCTGGGCCGCTTCATCCCACAATACCGTCGAAACAAGATTGGACTAGTAACGGTAAGCATATTGAACAACATCAACGCCCACAACTACTTTGTGTTCTACTCGTGCAAAGAATCTACGCAATAGACCTAGCTCATGATGCCACTGTTGGGGAACGTATCAGAAATTCAAAATTTTCCTACGTGTCACCAAGATCTATCTATGGAGAGACCAGCAACGAGTAGAAAGAGAATGCATCTACATACCCTTGTAGATCGCTAAGCGGAAGCGTTCAAGTGAACGGGGATGATGGAGTCGTACTCGTCGTGATTCAAATCACCGATGATCCTAGTGCCGAACGGACGGCACCTCCGCGTTCAACACACGTACAGCCCGGTGACGTCTCCCATGCCTTGATCCAGCAAGGAGAGAGGGAGAGGTTGAGGAAGACTCCGTCCAGCAGCAGCACAACGGCGTGGTGGTGGTGGAGGAGCGTGGCAATCCTGCAGGGCTTCGCCAAGCACCGCGAGAGAGGAGGAGCACTTGGGAGAGGGAGGGCTGCGCCAGGGGCAAGGGTGAAGCTCCCATGCGCCTCCCCACTATATATAGGGGTGGAGGGGGCTGGTTTCTTGCCCTCCAAGTCCATTGGGGCGTTGGCAAAGGTGGGAGGAAAGAAATCCCATCATTTCCTTCCCCACCGATTGTTATCCCCCCTTTTTAGGGATCTTGATCTTATCCCTTTGGGATATGATCTTATTCCTTCTAAGGGGGGATCTTGGTGCGCCTTGACCAGGGGTGTGGGGCCTTTCCCCCAATACCCACGTTCATGTGGGTCCCCCCATGCAAGTGGGCCCCACTCCGGAACCTTCTAGAACCTTCCCAGTACAATACCGAAAAATCCCGAACATTTTCCAGTGGCCAAAATAGGACTTCCCATATATAAATCTTTACCTCCGGACCATTCCGGAACTCCTCGTGACGTCCGGGATCTCATCCGGGACTCCGAACAACATTCGATAACCACATACAAACTTCCTTTATAACCCTAGCGTCATCGAACCTTAAGTGTGTAGACCCTACGGGTTCGGGAGACATGTAGACATGACCGAGACGTTCTCCGGTCAATAACCAACAGCGGGATCTGGATACCCATGATGGCTCCCACATGTTCCACGATGATCTCATCGGATGAACCACGATGTCAAGGACTTAATCAATCCCGTATTCAATTCCCTTTGTCTATCGGTATGTTACTTGCCCGAGATTCGATCGTCGGTATCCAATACATTGTTCAATCTTGTTACCGGCAAGTCACTTTACTCGTTCCGTAACACATCATCCCATGATCAACTCCTTGGTCACATTGCGCATATGATGATGTCCTACCGAGTGGGCCCAGAGATACCTCTCCGTTTACACGGAGTGACAAATCCCAGTCTCGATCCGCATAAAACAATAGATACTTTTGGAGATACCTGTAGTGCACCTTTATAGTCACCCAGTTACGTTGTGACGTTTGATACACCCAAAGCACTCCTACGGTATCCAGGAGTTACACGCTCTCATGGTCGAAGGAAGAGATACTTGACATTGGCAAAGCTCTAGCAAATGAACTACACGATCTTTTGTGCTAGTCTTAGGATTGGGTCTTGTCCATCACATCATTCTCCTAATGATGTGATCCCGTTATCAACGACATTCAATGTCCATAGCCAGGAAACCATGACTATCTGTTGATCACAACGAGCTAGTCAACTAGAGGCTCACTAGGGACATATTGTGGTCTATGTATTCACACGTGTATTACGATTTCCGGATAATACAGTTATGGCATGAATAAAAGACAATTATCATGAACAAGGAAATATAATAATAATACTTTTATTATTGCCTCTAGGGCATATTTCCAACAGCCACAACCCTTCCCTCGCTCCCAAACTCACTTCATCTGCAGCCGGCAAGCCTGCACGGGGAAGCGGGGGGAGAAAGTTGGGGGTGTTTTTGCATTAAACCTAAACTATTGTGCCACATAAGCAGAAAATGGGCCTCGTCTGTCATAAACAGACTTAAACGAGTCTAATCCGCCAATCAGTGGTTTTTGCAAAAATATTACACACGGTGTGGTGTTTTTTGCCAAAAAAATGTAACGTAGTGTTTTCTGCAAACCGAGCCTTCAAAGTGATGGTTTCTTGCAATTTACTCCCCTCTGGTGGTAAGACGGCAGCCATGGCATCATCACTGATGAAACATATGAATTAGGTGCAGAAGAAAATATGGGGGAAAATTGGGTGATGGAAGGGTGGTGGCCTGGTTCTGAATACCAGATGTAAGGTACCAGATATCTCTTGCCTAGATTATAGTTCTCACACACTCATGATCTGGTACAGAGATTGGATTACAAATTAATTAGGGATATTACAGAGAGGAGCAGAGGTAGGAGAAGAGAGCCGCCGTTGCCGAGACGTGCTCCAGAACAAGCACCGCGCCACGGAGTACGGCAACCATCAGCCGTGGCCACATACGATCGAAGCTTGCTTATCCTAGCTACCATGGCTTGGAGATATCCATGACGGCGTCCCAGGTTCTCAGTTTTGCCGCCGTTTATTGTGATGTTCCTTGAGCATGGAGTACGAGGGTCCATTATTCTGCTGTAGGCATGAAGTGGTAACAAGCTTGTCAATTTTTCAGATATATGAGCTAAGTTTTAGTACAACTATGGAAATTCGCATGTACTCCCTCCGTTCCAAAATAGATGACCCAACTTTGTACTAAAGTTAGTACAAAGTTAGGTCATCAATTTTGAAACGGAAGGAGTATATGCCATTGTGTCAGTGGAGTCCATAGCTAAAACCATGCGAATTCCCATAACACTTCGTTTGGATGTCTCCATTGGGGAGCTCCGTATTGTATTGGTCTGAATTCCAAATCAGTGAGGAAACTGAAATGGCACGAGTACAAATTCACCTGTTTGGTTGTCCACTGAATTGGCCCTTGAAATGCCTCTGAGATTTCATTACCAAATAATGTTTGGATGACAAACTTTGGAATTGCATAGCCATGGAGGGGTTTGACAAGAAGATCTAGGCCATGGCCATGGATCCATCGTGGAGCAGTGTTGTGGCTGCACAAAAAGAGGAGCAGCTCGTACATCCGTAATGGTGTGGAGTGTTGTATAGAAGGAGTTGCAGCTTGTGGAGAAGGGAGGGTTTGAGACAGGCAATGATAGGCAAGGACGATGACCACACGTGGCTAGAAGGGTAGAGCCCACGGCGGGGCACGCCAGTCCTGGGCCGCCGTCGACCTCCATGGCGGGGCGCAGCACAGGGCGACGGGAGATGGCGAGGGGGCGACGGGAAAAGGGGTGGGGAAGAGGGAGGGACGGACCTGCGCCGCCGCCGGTCGCCGTTGTGGTCGCCGCCTCCACGACCTAGGTCAGCGCTCGAGTTCGCCCCTCCCGTTCCCCTTTACTGCCTTTTGTTTCTGTTTCGTGGGCTGAATCGGTACGTTTTGCGGGAGAGGGCGATTTCGGGCCAATTCGGAGCACCGCCCCTCCAAAACGTGGGAGGGAGATTTTCACGGGAGCGAAAACAGGCCTGAATTGCTCTTTCATTTCCAATATGAATTCGGTGTCCAACCAAACGTCTGTATTGACCCAGATGATTACGAAATCCATTTCCTTGGGCTCCAATGGAGACATCCAAACGCAATGTAATGTTCTACGTGTACTCCACTTGCTAAGTTTTAGTACAACCACAATCATAGGAGAATAACTTGTATAGAAATGCACTTAATCAGACTAGATTTAATAATCTAGAAGTAAATTCAGTCTGCAGAGTAAGCTCCAGAGCAAACCATCACAAGCAATGCAAACATTGCTTTAGGGATTTTGTGGGCTTTTGAGCTCGAGAGGGATAATCCTCTGAAAGCCCCTCCGAGCCAGACATGAATTTTTGGGACATGGTGCCACGCGAGGATGAAATCTGGGCTGTCCATGCGTGTTGTGAGATTGGCACTTAATATAGCGATTTAATGAATACCGAAATGATACTGTGGGTTAATTTGGCAAATACACGTATGTGATAGACATCTTAAATGTGATGATGGGCTACAGTGGCGGATCTACAAATTCAACTTTGGGCGTTCACTTTTTTTCACCCTAACAAAGAAGTCCATTGGTCCATGGGAGTACAAATTATTCACAATAACAACAATATCTCAAAAGATGATTTTTTACAAAGAGCTATATATCTTCAAACCCAAAGATAATTCATCTGTTTACTTTTTTACTAATGAAATTAATCCAAAGATAATTCATTTGTTGTTTTTAAATCAACAACCCTCCTTCGCCCGGCTGCGTGGAGCCCTCTCCTCACTCGGTGAATTTACCAATTATTTGTGTTTATTTATTATTATTTTATCTTTTTCATGTTTTCAATCATGAATATTTAAGAAATATCTTGAAGACTTTTTAAATTAAAAAACATTCGACATTTGTTATATTTGCCAATATATTTCAAATACACGAATTTTTAAGTTTACGAATATTTTTTGATTTGTGAAGATTTTTTCAAATTTGCTATTTTTTAAATTCATGAATATTCTTTCAGCACTAAAAACTCTGAACATGTTTTAATTTAACTAACTTTTAAAATAATAAACGTTACCTCGTTTTTTCTGACCTAGCATTGAAGCGAGCATAAAAAAAGGCGAGCGAGCGGAGCAGGGAGCTGACTTGAGTCTTCAGCAAGCTAGGGCTTCATGGATGTCGGGGGGATGAACCCCAGGCAAGCAACGGAACCCGGATCTATTTCAAAAACAGCAGGGCCCGCATCGCCTCGCAAACTGGCGTGCGCCAGGCCGGGTCGCTCGACCCGGAAAGGCGCGCAACCCGGCCAAGACCCTCGACTCGGCGAGGTACGTCGACCCGGCCGCAGCGGCTGGCGCAAGGCAACTCAGCCCGGCGCAACCTTGGCTTCCCCAGCAAGCCAACCCACCCGTGGCGTCCACGGCAACCCAACCACGGGTCATCCCCCGTCCCATCCAGGCCGTACGATGGGACGAGACCACAATCACCGATGACCAAGACTACAGTGCCCCCGCTCATGCATGTGGTCAGCCAGAGCGTGGCAACAGTGCCCCTTACCTACCCGCTGACCAGGGCTGGCACGGAACAGTGTTCCCGTCCTCACCGCCGACGACAGCAAGCGGCAGCCTGACGGAGAACACTGTGCGCGGCTCGACTCGGCCACGCCATGACGATCGACAAGACAGCGCACAGTCCCCCTAGGCACGCGGGGCCCACACCTAGGGGAACCCGGCGAACCACAAGCTCCCAAGCGGGACCCAGCCCGGTACCCCGGACACCGACAATACAGACCCACCGACTCGACATATTACCATTGTAACCCTGGGTGGGTTGATCTATAAAACCCCCCAGGAGTCCACACCTACATGGGCATGATATGTGAGATCCCCGGCATGCAAAGCAACACAAGATAAAGCAAGCAAGATAGGACTAGCCACTACCTAGCAACACCAAGGAGAAGGAGCAGCCCGAGCCTCGGCCAGCCTCCTTCCTCCTCCATACAGCTCCAAGAGCGACATTGTACTATCGACCATCCAACTAAACTCGGCAGGACTAGGGGTGTTATCTCTCTGGAGAGCCTCAAACCTGGGTATGTCCGGCGTCCCGCGCCCGCGCATATCAACCTTGCCTCCGAAGCCCACCAGCGCCCTCGAGCCTCCTCCTCTCTTTAGCCATCCCTTGGCATCTATCATGCGCCCACCACGACAGTTGGCGCCCACCGTGGGGCAGCTCGAGGAGCTGGCCGGAAGAATGTTTCGGACGGGGCCCTTCTCCTACTCCGATGAGTCCGTCGCTCTGGCGGACGACGTCATCTGCATGCTTGCCGCCTCCTTCACCGCGCTGCTCACGGCCGACGAGTACCCTAGCGAGGTGCTCAGCTACTCCGACTCCCCGCTCTCTCTCAGCGGCGGATTCACTGCCGGGGCGATGGACGCCCACATGGAGGTCTTCGTCACCGGCGATGGCGCCTCTTCCTCGTCGAGCAAGGCGAGAAGAGTCGCCGAATCCGCGGCCGCCACGGCACGGACGGAGCCGTCCGACCCGCTGCGCGCCATGATGCAGAGCCTCCGCATCCCCATCGGCACCGACGTCGATGCCACCAACATCGTTGAAGCCCGAACCCAGCTCGAGGACAGGCGCCAGCAAATGCTGGACCTGTCCGAGACGCTGGCCGACACCAGACGCTGCCTGGAAGCTGCTCAGATGGAGCATGACACTGCCCACGGATTCACGCCCGCCGTGGCTGAGCCAAGCCGGGCCGCCGATACTCGCGCCCGGGGAGGAGCGATCGGCCGGGCCTTCGGTGCCGTCCGGACCGTCTACAAGACCCCAGTCAAGAACATGCTCGCTGCGAAGGCAGCCGCGGTCGGCCTCGACCAACTTGCGGGCGAGGAGCTCAAAGAGCGCATCGGGCGGATGCGCGAGCTCCTCCACGCCGCCAACACCCAGCAGGATCGCCTCAACCAGCTCACCAAGTCGGCGGGGTCTGGCTCCGCCCTCCTTGGCGGGCCTGGCGAACTCCTGCACATGGTCTCCTCGCTGCCCGGCGAGGCGCACCCCGGCCAAGCCCGGACCCGGCGCAAGCCAGCCGGCACTGCCACCGACGCTCTGGGCGACGAGCCCGCCCTAGAGACCCAGCACGGACACGTCCAGCATGGCCGGTGTCCGGCTCTAGCTGACCCGACCCCTTGGGGCCTGGCCGCCAGTCGACTCGGCCTGCGTGCCATCGATGACGCCGACGCGCGCCACCGCATCAATCAGCTCGCTCGCTCCTTGGAGGTGGAGGAGAGCGGCGCTATCGGACTGGCGTGTTTCGGCCCACGCATCTGGAAGGAGCCCTTCCCCAAGGGGTTCGTGCTTCCCCGCGACACCCCCAAGTACAATGGGACCGTGAAGCCAGAAGACTGGCTCACCGACTACACCACGGACATTGCATCACCGGTGCCAATCGTCGTCTCGCCGTGCGCTACGCACCGCTCATGCTCCAAGGATCGGCTCGCACATGGTTGAACAGCCTGCCGACAGGCAGCATCAATGCATGGGTTGATTTCGAGGAAGCATTTGTCCACAACTTCATGGGGATATACAAGCGGCCCGGTCGCCCCAGCCAGCTCGCCATGTGCGTGCAGGGGCCGACAGAGATCGACCGCGAATACCTCGCACACTGGACCGAGCTCGGGAACAGCTGCGAGGGCGTCCATGAAGTCCAGGCGATCCAATACTTCGTCAGCGGGTGCCGAGATGGCACCCTCCTCAAGCACAAGCTTCTACGCTCCGACCCGGCCACCATGGCCGCGCTCATGGTGACGGCGAACAAGTACGCCAACACCGACTCCGCCATGAAGATCCAGGTGGCGCTGGATGACGCTGGTAAGGCGAAGCCGTTCCCTCCACAGAAGTCGGCCGGCGTAAGCAGCCGTCAGCAACACCATGAGAACAATAAGCGCAAGACTGAGCAGCCAGCGCAACGTCATGACAACCGGCTCGTCGCGGCCGCCGAGCCCGCGGTGGACCCGCAGTGAAGCGCCGGCAGGCCGGCAAGATGGCGTGGCAACCTGCCATGAGCTTTGAAGAGATGCTCGACGCCCCATGCAAGCACCACAGTGGCGCAAGACCCTCCACGCACACGCTTCGACAGTGCGCCATCACCAAGCGCATCATGAGGGGCGATGTTTCGCCTGCTCCGGCTCCGGCTCCGGCTCCGGGCGCGGGGCAGCTGTAGGACCTTGAGAAGAGGTGTCTAGAGGGGGGGGGTGATTAGACACTAAGTACCAAAGTTGCAGTTTTTAACCCTTTTTAAGTTTAAGTGGAGTTTAGGCACAAGTTTAACATTCACAACACATAGCAAGCAAGCTTGCAAATAGTATATGAGCAGCAGAAAGTAAAGCAAGCAACTTGCAAGAATGTAAAGGATGCAACTTGCAAGAATGTAAAGGGAAGGGTTTTGGAAGATTCAAACGCCATTGGAGACATGGATGTTTTTGGCGTGGTTCTGATAGGTGGTGCTATCGTACATCCACGTTGATGGAGACTTCAACCCACGAAGGGTAACGGTTGCGCGAGTCCATGGAGGGATCCACCCAAGAAGGGTCCACGAAGAAGCAACCTTGTCTATCCCACCATGGCCGTCGCCCACGAAGGACTTGCCTCACTAGCGGTAGATCTTCACGAAGTAGGCGATCTCCTTGCCCTTACAAACTCCTTGGTTCAACTCCACAATCTTTGTCGGAGGCTCCCAAGTGACACCTAGCCAATCTAGGAGATACCACTCTCCAAGAAGTAACAAATGGTGCGTTGATGATGAACTCCTTGCTCTTGTGCTTCAAATGATAGTCTCCCCAACACTCAACTCTCTCTCATAGGATTTGGATCTGGTGGAAATAAGATTTGAGTGGAAAGCAACTTGGGGAAGGCTAGAGATCAAGATTCATATGGTAGGAATGGAATATCTTGGCCTCAACAGATGAGTAGGTAGTTCTCTCTCAGAACTGGGATACTGGAAGTGTAGGTTTGTTCTGATGGCTCTCTCCACGAATGAAGCGGAGGTGGATGGGTATATATAGCCTCCACACAAAATCTAACCATTACACACAATTTACCAATCTCGGTGGGACCGAATCAACAAACTCGGTCAGACCGATTTAGTAAACCTAGTGACCGTTAGGATTTTCGGTGGGACCGAAATGCAACTCGGTAGGACCGATATGGTTAGGGTTAGGGCATAATGTAATCTCGGTGAGACCGATTACACAAACTCGGTAAGACCGATTTTGGTAATTAGCTAACTAGAGAGTTGGTCAGGCAAACTCGGTGGGACCGATTACTCAAACTCGGTGGGACCGATTTTGGTAATAAGTTAACCAGAGAGTTTGCATTATAATCTCGGTAGGACCGATTGCTCAAACTCGGTGGGACCGATTTTGATAATGGACATACACAGAGAGATTACAATCCCATCTCGGTGAGACCGAGATCCCTATCGGTGAGACCAATTTGCCTAGGGTTTGTGGCAGTGGCTATGACATTTGAACTCGGTGGCGCCGGATAGAAAGAATCGGTGTGGCCGATTTTGGCTTTAGGTTTAGGTGATATGTGGATGTGAGAAGGTAGTTGAGGGTTTTGGAGCATATCACTAAGCACATGAAGCAAGAGGCTCATTAAGCAACACCTCATCCCTCCTTGATAGTATTGTCTTTTCCTATAGACTCAATGTGATCTTGGATCACTGAAATGTAAAATGAAGAGTCTTGACCTTGAATCTTTAGCCAATCCCTTGTCCTTAGCATCTTGAAGGAGTTCCACATCCTTTAGTCCATGCCACTCCATTGTTGAACTTGTCTAAAATATACTAGATAAAAGTGTTAGTCCAACAAGAGATATGTTGACATTAATTACCAAAACCACCTAGGGAGCACTTGTGATTTCAATCTCCCCCTTTTTGGTAATTGATGACAACATACATCAAAGCTTTAGATAAGGATATAAAGAATAGCAAGTAAAGCTTTGGAAAGACATGTAACAAGCATAGGCTCCCCCTACATGTATGCTATCATGTGAAATATAGAATATAGAAGCATGTGAGAGCATAACCATGACAGAGTAAGCAATGTGTTACATGTATCTTGGCCATATGCATCAGAGCAAAGAATATTAAAGAAAATACCTTCAAGCTCATGAGTCCTTCTTGCAAACAGTATGTACATCAGCAAGAATTCCTCATACACATGATTATGATGCATATACTTACCTTGTAGTCTTGAGTTGGCTTAGGATGGAATGAACCTTCACAAACAAGGTTAGATAATACAGGTACATCCACTAACCAGGGCAAACAGAAGAAACCACAAGAATACCAAGACTGGGATGACATGTAGAGAGTGAGTACTAAGTACCACATTGGATTAGACATGTCCCCAAGAGTAAAGATATGCAATGAATTTACATGATTTCTTTCCCTTAGATGTCTTGCTCCCCCTGAATCTAGCATGGGATACTGGGAGAAGATAGGGAACAGAAAATCAGAGCTGAAGAATCTGAATGAACAGAGCTAGTCCAGACTAATGCAAATAAGCACATATGAACATGTCTTTCCCCAAAAAGACATGTGGCATCTCTCCTCTTGAACACCAAGCATCTGGGATCCTTGAGAAATACTTTCTACTTGAGTATTTTCTCCCCTGGAGATCTCTCTCTCCCCCTGTGGAAGTGATATTCTCTGATGTGATCTCTCTCTAAATGATAAGCTTCGATGTGGTCTCTCTCTCCCCCTTTGACATCAATTTCCAAGAAGGGCTTCTGGAATTTGTCGTGAATGGGTTTGATCCTTGAGTCACAACACAAAGCATTTATAAAAATGTGATGCTTGTAGAGGACAAGATTCATTGAGTGGAGCTGGAACAGACGAAACACAGAATAAGTGGCAAACTATTTTTCCTGTGGTGAAATCGGTGGCACCGAGTTGTATGCTTCGGTTGTACCAAAAATAACTAATCGGTGAACCCGATTTCATCACAGAGAAAACACTTGTCACCTCAGCTCACTAGACTAATAGGATCTCACAAAGATTTGCAAGGAATTATCTAAATGATATGCAATGAATTGGATGCATAAAATGCAGAGCAAACAAGAAGAAAAGAAAAGAAAGAAATCTAGATGAAGTTTTTTTTGAAAGGGGAAACAAATATGCATGAGACAAATGCAAAAATACAGAGACGAACACAAGAGAACTTCATCTAGAGATGGTCGGCGACAAAGTCACCTATGTTAGAGTATATTGACTTAGGAGTCAAGTGAGATCACTTGATCATAGGTCATACTCATCGTTTAAGCTCACAATGGTGTTACCATTTTTCATTCAAGCATCTTGATGTATTCACATCTTGTCGAGTTGCTTTAGCTCATGTCTTGGAGTAAAGCTTCTCTAAGATGGAATAACATACCTTGGTTGGTGGTGTTGATCATGTAGTTGAACTTGTGTGGGTTGCTCAAGGTTGATGTGGCTCATCAAGAGTTGGGAGCACTACTTGGAATTTGAGTCCATCTACCTACATGGGTTAGTTCTTGCAAGGAAAAGCACTTGTGTATCCAAAAATGACAATCATGAAGCTCAACATAGAATTTGTCAAAGGATATGCTTGAATGGTTTCGTGCTTCCTTGTCTTCAACCACCTGTGTATAGAGACTTGGTGATGTAGAGATTGCTCTAGATATGAGTTGGTTACAATCTTATGGAATTGGATTCAACCAAGTACCTACATGGGTTAGATATCATGCAAGATGCAAATATGTCCAAGATATAAGATTTTCATCATAAGAGAAATATCAAGGATTAGTCATAAGCTCATGTCTTGCATGTATCCAATGGAGTTTCTACTCCAAGTTTGAAGCATCTATGATGTTCAATTCTCCTCTCAACCTGCAAAACACTTTCTCATCAAGAGGTTTAGTGAATATATCCGCTAATTGCTTTTCAGTGCGAACATGCTTAAGATCAGTGTCACCCTTAGCAACATGATCTCGAATGAAATGATGACGAACTTCAATATGCTTAGTTCGAGAATGTTGCACAGGATTATGACCAATTTTGATAGCACTTTCATTGTCACAAAGCAATGGAACATGTTTCACATATATCCCATAATCTTTAAGAGTTTGGGTCATCCAAAGTAATTGAGCACAACATGAACCAGCGGCAATGTATTCTGCTTCGGCAGTGGATAAGGATACCGAGTTTTGTTTCTTGGAGGACCAAGACACAAGAGATCTACCAAGAAATTGACAAGTACCTGAAGTGGACTTTCTATCAACCATGTCTCCGGCATAGTCCGAGTCGGAGTAGCCAACAAGATCGAAAGAGGCCCTCTTAGGATACCAAATGCCAAAATTTGGTGTATGTATTAAGTATCTCACTATCCTTTTCACAGCCTTAAGATGACATTCTTTAGGAGCAGCTTGATATCTTGCACACATGCACACACTTAGCATAATATCGGGACGTGAAGCACATAGGTATAACAATGAACCAATCATAGAGCGATAAACCTTTTGATCAACTGGTTCACCATCTTTGGTCAAATCAAGATGTCCACTAGTAGGCATGGGTGTAGACATACCTTTGCATTCTTGCATATTGAACTTCTTGAATAAGTCCTTAGTGTACTTTGTTTGAGAGACAAAAGTACCTTCCTTAGTTTGCTTGATTTGCAACCCAAGAAAGAATTTGAGTTCACTCATCATTGACATCTCAAACTTCTCCGACATTAGATTTCCAAACTTCTCACTAAAATGAGGGTTAGTTGATCCAAATATGATATCATCAACATAAATTTGGCATACAAATAGTTCTCCATTAGCCCTTTTAGTAAAAAGAGTAGAATCAATTTTCCCAATTTCAAATCCCTTTTCAAGAAGAAACTTCGTTAAGCATTTGTACCAAGCTCTAGGAGCTTGTTCAAGACCATAAAGAGCTTTGTGAAGTTTGTAAACATGATTTGGTTTCTTAGGATTGACAAAGCCGGGAGGTTGTTTAACATAAACTTCCTCCTCTATTTCACCATTTAGAAAAGCACTTTTAATGTCCATTTAATACAATGTGATATCATGGTGATTAGCATAGGCAAGTAAGATGCGAATAGACTCAAGTCTAGCAACGGGAGCATAAGTCTCACCATAGTCCATACCTTCGACTTGTGTGTAGCCTTGGGCGATGAGACGTGCTTTGTTGCGAACTACTTGTCCATCTTCATCTTGCTTGTTGCGAAACACCCATTTGGTACCGATGATGTTGTGGTTGTTGTCGGGCTTCTCAACCAATGTCCAAACTTGGTTTCTCTCAAAGTTGTGTAGCTCTTCATGCATAGCATTTATCCAATCCGGATCTTCCAATGCTTCTTCGACCTTCATAGGTTCAATGCTAGAGATGAAAGAATAGTTTTCACAAAAGTTAGCTAAACGAGTTTTAGAGCGAGTGATTCTCCCGGTTTGAATATCATTGTAGATTTGCTCGACGGGATGGTCTTTAGCAATTCTTGCTCGAACTCGTGAAAGCTTTTGCTTGGTTCTTGGTTGAACATCTTCTTCTTCTTCTTCTTCTTCTTCTTCTTCTTCTTCATTGTTGGCGTTGTCGTTCTCTTGTCGTGGTGGAGAAGGAGGTTGTTGACGTTCTTGATGCACTTCCTCGTTTTCTTCATCTTGGTATGTCCCACTTGTGGATGCTTCCGTGTCAACTCTTGGTTCACCTTGTCATGAAGTAGAAGCTTCCACTTGGATGGACGAGGTACTCTCCTTCACCTCCGTTGGACGAACCTTGCCAATAGACAAGTCTTGGATTGCTTCCGAAGGATCTTTGTCTCCTACATCAATTGGCAATTGCTCTACTTGCGAGCCGTTAGATTCATCAAACTTCACATCTACCGTCTCTTCAACCTTTCGGGTGAAATTGTTTCAGACACGGTATGTGTGAGATTTTGAGCCATAACCTAGTAGGAAACCTTCATGAGACTTAGAAGCAAATTTAGAACGACGATGCTTATCAAGAATGTAGCAGTTTGAGCCGAATACTCGAAAGTATCCAACTTGGGGTTTATTACCGGTGAGGAGCTCATATGCCGTCTTGCCGAGTAGCTTGTGAAGATACAAGCGATTTGTTGCATGACAAGCTGTCTCAACTGCTTCTGCCCAAAAGTGCTTCGGTGTCTTGTACTCATCAAGCATCGTTCTCGCCATTTCGATGAGCGTCCGGTTCTTCCTCTCAACAACTCCATTTTGTTGAGGTGTGTACGTAGACGAGAACTCGTGTGAAATCCCTTCTTCCTCAAGAAAGGTGTCCACATTTGCGTTCTTGAACTTCGTTCTGTTGTCGTTGCGAACCTTCTTGATATTCACTTCAAACTGTTTTTGGGCCTTCCTAGCGAAGTTTTTGAAGATCTTTTGGACCCGCGATTTATCATTGAGAAAGAACACCCACGTAAATCTCGAAAAATCATCAACTATAACTAGACCAAAAGAATTTCCACCGAGACTCTTGTAAGAGTTGGGACCAAAAAGATCCATGTGAAGTAGCTCAAGTGGCCTCCTTGTGGTCATCATGTTCTTCACGGGATGTCTTCCTCCAACCTGATTACCTGCTTGGCAAGCATGAAAGTGCATTATATCGACTAGAGGGGGGTGAATAGGCGATTTTTATGAATTCTTCAATGAGGAATTTGCCGGTGAGGAAATTCCTTAGCGAAGAACTACTAGCAGCGGAATAAGTACTCAGAAGTAAGCATAACAGGATACAGACATAGTCATCATGATGAAATGAAGACAAACACAGAGTACAGAAAGCGTAAACACAGGATAACACAAGATCAAGACAAACAGACTGAAGAAATTGAACTGAGGAAATTGAGAAAGTCTTCAGTCAAAGTCTTGGAACACAGATATGAACAATTACTCAACACAGTAATGAGGAAATGAAAGAGTTGAGGAAATAGAACCAGTAAGGTTGGTGAAGACAATGATTTGTTCGACCAGTTCCAACTGCTGTCTCAGTTGTACGTCTGGTTGGAGTGGCTGAGTATTTAAACTCGAGGACACGCAGTCCTGGACACCCAGTCGCTGAGCACGCAGCTCAGGACACCAAGTCCTCACCGTATTCTCCTTGAACTAAGATCACACAGATCTCATCCAATCACTCATGGTAAGTCTTCAGGCGACTTCCAAACCTTCACAGACTCGGTCACTCGGCGATCCACAATTCCTCTTGGATGCTCTAGACAATGACGCCTAACCGTCTGGAAGAAGCACAGTCTTCAAAGGTAACAAGCGTCGGATCCACGCAGGATCAATCTCTTTAGTGATGCTCAATCACTTTGGGGTTTGTAGGTGTTTGGGTTTGGGATTTTCCTCACTCAATGATTTTCACTCAAAGTCCTCGGAGGATGGGTTGCTCTCAAATGAAAAGTGTCAGTTTCTCTCGGAGCAGCCAACCAACTAGTGGTTGTAGGGGGTGGCTATTTATAGCCTAGGGAGCAGCCCGACATGATAAGACATAAATGCCCTTGTCTGATATGACCGTTAGGTGGATAAGATATTTTGGGACAGCTGGCGAGCAGCACAACAATGGTCGGAAATTTGACTCTCAAATTCCTCAGGGCTATCATGTTCCTCACTGTGTAGGCAATCCGCACTGGCGAATTCCTAACTCCTCGGTCAAAACAAATTCCTCGGCGACCAGAAAAACTTCTTCTCTATTACTGAAGAAATGACTGAACTGTATGAGATTTCCAAAGGCTTCACTTGAAGGGTTTGGTAGGTGTAGGATTTTGAGTTGAGCATCACATGGAAATTTTTCCTTAGTATTTCCTCGACCCCCTTTAACAGTACGGTGTTTCCTATGACTCAAGAAAGAGAAAAACAAAACTATGAAAATGAAGGTCTTCAAGCTTCATATTCCTCGCATGAATATCAAGTCTTCACGGATACACCAATTTCTTCACTTTCAAAGTCTTCATGAAAGTCTTCAGTCGAAGATATACATTTTTAGGGGTCGACTTTCCCTGTAAATATCAAACTCCTCATAGACTTATAGACCTGTGTACACTCACAAATGCATTAGTCCCTTATCCTATAAGTCTTCAATACACCAAAATCACTAAGGGGCACTAGATGCACTTACAATCTCCCCCTTTTTGGTGATTGATGACAATATAGGTTAAGTTTTCAATGGGGATAAACGTATGAAGTGTAAGTACTGATATTGAGGAATTTAATTGCAAGATATAGAAGAACTCCCCCTAAAGATGTGCATAGTGAGGAATTTGCTTTTGAAGCAATGCACACTTGAAGAGTTAAATCATGGAGATCTCCCCCTATATCTTGTAATTCATACACGCATTTGACATATAATATGAAGAATTTGAAGTGCATGATGAAATATGGTGCCTGATGAAATTCAGCATGCGTGCAATAATATTAATGAGGAACAAGCATGCAGAATAACATATTGAGAGTATCAAAGCACAGTGCATCAAAAGTATCAGGGCACCATCGGGTTTAAGATTACAACTCGATCCAATAGAGTTTCAGAAGAACGAGAGTTGTAACTTAACAAAAAAATGCCCATATAATAGACCCGCTTGAAGACTAACTCAAATTTCTCCCCCTTTGTCATCGAATGACCAAAAGGATCGAAACTGAGGACTAATGCCCCTGAAGAATTATCAAGTTAATGGAGGAGCGCCAGCGTTGTTGGGGTCGATTGTTGTAGTAGGGCCTGCCGCAGTGTCGTCCAAGTCTTCATTTTCATTAGTCTCGCGTGATGAAGAATAGGAGCTGGCCACCAAGGAAGGAACTTTGACCTTCTTAAATTTCTTCGGTGGAGGTGCAGACCAGCCAAATTATTCCTTGAGTCCCATATTCTTCAGATCTGCAGCGCTGTAGACATGAGATAGAACAGCCCAGGTACGGTTGAAGGTTTCATGGAGGTAGTATTGGTTTTTCTTCACTACATTGTGTGTTGAGGTCATGTTGTGAAGAATTGAACCAAACTAACGCTTGACCCATTTATGATTGCGAATAACCTTCTAATGAAGACTGAGGAGTAACTCATGATCAGTCATTACCCTGGGAGTTGTGGCTTGAGGATTTTTCTTGGCGGCAGAGTCATGTGTGGCAGAGTCATCATTAGTGGAGTAGGATGCAGCCTTGCGAAATTGACCATCCAATGGACGAATGCCTTCATCTATCACAGCAGTTGCCTTGCCTTTGTCATCAGCTGAGGAATATGACCGTTTAAGGACTTCAACTGGAGGCAAGTAGCTGCCATGGTTCAAAGTGTTAGCTTTGTAATTTAGTGAAGCCCTCGCCCGGATGAATCTCATAATCCATGGTGCATAAGGCTTCAGCTCAAATGGTGACATAGCAATATTTGCCAGAGTCCTCATGAAGAAATCATGGATGTTTACGGGAATGCCATGAATGATATTGAAAAGGATGTTCTTCATGAAGCCAACGACCTCTTCATCATTTGAGTCATGGCCTTTATTAGGACTCATTGTCTTCGACAGAATGCGATAGACAGTCCGGGGCACATATAGTAATTCCTTGACAAGGAATTTGGTTCGAGGAGCCTGCCCTGGCTTCAATGGCTTCATCAGCACTTGCATGTAATGATTTGAAAGTTCAGGTTCACTGTAGACACAACGAGCACCGTCAAGGGGAGGACTGAGTGGGAGGGCACGAAGCAATTCAGTTGCTGGTGCCTTGTAGTGAGTATTTTCTGACATCCAGTCCAACACCCATGAATTCACATCTTCAGAGTTCCCTGTGATGTCCAGCGTTGCATAGAATTGAAGAATGAGTTCTTCATTCCAATCACAGATGTCAATGCAGAAATTTAACAGTCCAGCATCGTGAAGAACACTGAGGACTGGCTCGAAGCATGGCAGAGACTCCATGTCTACATGAGGAATGTGTTCATGATCGAAGACTTTGTCTTTGTTGAACAGTACTGAGGAACAGAAATTTGCTTGACTTGTTGTCCAGAAACGCCTCTTCCTTATGCGAGCAGAGTCATAGGGGTTATAGTCAGTGAAGAACACATGCTCGCTGAAGAAATCTTCAGCCTTGAACTTTTGCTTCTTTGAGAATGGATCCGTTGGCTTGGGCATTGGAGTGTCAGCGAGTTGCATCACAACCTCTGGAATCGCAATCTCAGGTTCTTCAGGCTGAGGAATTGCTGGTTCCTCTTCAGTAGCAGGCTGCGTGTTCAAGTGTTCAACAACAGCAGCTTCTTCAGCACTAGCGGCTGGAATATCTTCATGCACAGACGAAGTGGGATGAGTTTCTTCAGAGCCCATTTGAACAGTTGGTGCGGGGGAATGAGGTATTTGTTGAAGTGGTGTGAAGAGTGGAGTATTGGGGTGCTGACTTTCCCAAAAGTCATTATTCATCATAGGCGTTGTGCAGCCAATATCCACGTCTTCATCTTCAATTTCTTCAACGCCAGCCTCTTCAGCTGTGAACTGAGGCATTGGCGAGGAAGCAACAGGTGTTGAAGGGATCGTATCCACTTCAATTTCTTCATCAACCTGCTTTGACGAAGCAGCAGATTGAGGTTCTTCATTAGATCCGCTTGGGATCACATATTCCTCACCAAAAGGAACAAGGTCCTTTGATGACATGGTGGAAATTGGAACAACATCAATTGGATTCTCAATAGAACTTGTCAGAGGCTTCATCTTCTTTGGAGCTGAAGATTCTGAAGTACTAGATGCTTTCCTTTTCTTCACTGCAGCTCGCTCTGAAGCCTTGGTCTTCCTCACATCTGATGCAGGTGGAAGAATAGGAGTTGGTGTAGGCGCAGGAGGAGCTGAGGAATCTGGTTGAATTTCCTCAGGTGCAACTGATGCAGTTGCCCTGACATTTTCAGTTTCTTTAGGCGCACCACTAGTGGATGCCTTGACAATTTCTTCAACGGCTGGAATGGAGTCATCAGCCCTGGAACTAGCATTTTCTTCAGCAGCCTGAATGTCATCAGCGGTGCTGGCATGTTCTTTAGTTGGCTGAGCAGATGCTTCAGCATGAGGAATTTCTTGTTCCGATGGGGCTGCAACATTTGTGAATTTCTCAGTCAGTTTCACAAACCTGACTTTGGCTCCTTGCCAATCAGCATAGTAAGCATTGAAGTCATTGCCGAGGGTTTTGGTTTCAACTTGGATTTTGAGGAGTTCATCAGGTGTCATATTGACAACGTTATTCTTCAGGAACTTCTCTTTTCTGAACTGAGTCTTCTTGATCTTCCTGGCCTTCTCAAATTTCCATTTCTCTTCAGTGATGAAATGGGTTAGCATGTGCCTTTGACCAGGAGTCAACTTGAAATCAGGCATAGGAGTATTTGGATCCTTGTGCCATAGATCAATGTAATCAAGGATCGCACTTGGATCCAAAAGCAGTGGCACATTTGTGCCTTTGGCTCTAGCGGCCCTTTCTTGTCGGTCTATGATGATTTCTGCAAGTTCATCATCATTAGCTTCATCGTCAGATGGCACGTGGAAATCAACCTGTTTCTTCCTCAGACTAGGCTGAGTACCTTGACCAGCCGTTGCCTTAGTCTTCAACAGAGTGGGGCCTGATGAAGATTTTGGTGCAGCTGAGGAACTTGCTGAGGCACCAGAGGCAATAGAGATGCCTGTTGTCCTTTGGCATGTAGCTAGATGTACAGGTGTTGAGGACTTTGCCAGAGCAACTGAGGACTTTGGAGGAGGAGCAGTAGTTGGTACTGGCCGTGAGGGCTTTGAAGAATCTGGCCGTGAGGGCTTTGAAGATTCTGGCCGTGAGGGCATTGCTGAGGAACTTGGCCGTGAGGGCATAGTTGGTGAAGCACTTGGCTTGTGAGCAGGCTTCTTTGCCATTGATTTCTTTGGCTTAACAGAGGCCTCAGTGGCAGTAGCAGCAGCAAAGTCTTCATTGAATTTCCTCACTGCTTCTTTGGCTTGTCTTGCCAACTTAGCTTGGTGTTTGGCCCATTCTTCAGGAAAATCCTCACCACGCTTGATGCTGGTGGGGTCAGCCTTTTGGCCAGGTGCCAATGGAGCTCTTGGGCATGGAGGATTAAGTGCGAATTTCTTCATATACTTTGGAGTCACATATCTATACTCCCTCCATTCTCTTGCCCATCTCCCTTCAATCTTCTGTATGCGCACCTTGCGCTGAGTTTTGGTTTCCTTTCCATACTTAGCCTCATCAGGTGTGCAATAATCAGCATAGAGGTCCTCAGGGATTTCAAAAGCAGTCATGACCTCTGGCTTCTTTCCTCCTTTCTGCGGCCTCTTACCATCATCCATATTCTTCAGATGAGGAATTTGAACAATCGAATTTTCTGAAGAAGTATGCAACTTTTCTTCGAGGAACGCAGCAAATGAGTTAAGTTGATGAGAACCTAGTGATTCATTAGCGGACATGAGTACCTGTGAACAGAGTATAGTTGCGAGGAATTTGGAGAGGTCATATGCGTTCTCAGAAGGTTTTTCAAAAAGAACAAGTTTGAGGAATTTAACCAGATGAACCTTGAAGAATTTCACTAAGCGTTCTTTGTCTTAGGTTCTAGAGTTGTATAGATCGAAGATCCACACAATTGAGGAATCTTGAAGAAAAACGATGCTTAGAGAAACGAATCAAGAACAGATGACTAGTGAGGTGTTTTTGTGTGTGAGGATTTGAAGAATAAAACACCTTTGAAGATTTTGTTGTGAAATTTTGAATCAAAAGGGGTAGTAAATGTAACTTTTAATTACCCTGTGTGAAGAACACGACGAACTGAGAAGCAGAACAGTGAAGTTCATTGGTGTAGATCTTCCACGCCCTAACTTGGCAGAGGAAGACAGCTACGGCGGCGGCGGAGTGAAGATTTCCGTGTTCAGCGCGAGTACGACGGCGACGAGGTCGAGGCAGTGAAGATCTTCCTCACCGGCGATGATGGAGTAGCGGCGGCGCTAGGGTTTGAGGAGCTCGAGCGAGAGAGAGAGGTCGAGAGGAGTAAAGGAAGTGAGGAAGGGATGAGGGGGTATTTATAGACGCAGTGAAAAACTGTTCGCCCGAAGATTTTGGACGAACCTGCCCCTGACCCTTCTCCTTCGCTTGACATGTGTCACCCACATACTAAGGAGTGGAGATCGTGTTAGATCGTGGGTGAATAGATAAGTCTTTCGTGGGATCCGAAACGGTTTGAGTGGTAAAACCGAAAAATTTGGATAAGATTAGTTTTAAAGTTCCGTTCGCAAATTCTTCAGCTGTCAAAGACACAGTGAAGATTTTGAATGAGTTTCAAATAGAATGCACATGAAGAATTTGTGAATAGATTAGATTGAGTATAGCATAGAGGGGGAAGGGTCCGATCACATTCACTTAGCAGAAAAATGCAACTTGAAGAAATAGCCATAAGTGAATGTTGTAGAGGACATAAACTCATATATATATAGTCAATTGAAGATAAATGACGGAAACATTGAAGATTTTGCAAAGTTGAAGAATTTCAAAAAATGAAGAATTTCAAAAATGAAGATTTTCAACTTTGGTGGTGGTGTGACCCACCGTATAAGAATGATGATTTCAGACACCGCGTACAATTGTCGTAGGGTTCTGAAAATCAAATTCTTCATTAATTTCTTCACACTTAGAGTGTTATTCTTCATTGATTGAATAAAAACGTTTCTTCATGTGTTGCACATCTAAGTCATCAATTTTGCATAAGTGTCAGGATGTGTGTCCTTTTTCAAAGAACATTCGAAGATTCTAAGATATTTAGCTCACACCGCAACTTGCTAAATCTCTTCTCATCCAAGGGCTTTGTGAAGATATCTGCTAGCTGTTCTTCAGTCTTCACGTGCTCGATGGAGATGTCGCCCTTCAACACATGATCACAAAGAAAATGATGACGAATCTGTATGTGCTTTGTCTTTGAGTGCTGAACTGGGTTGTGAGCAATCTTGATAGCACTCCCATTGTCACAGAGGAGAGGCACATTCTTCACGTTGATGCCGTAGTCCTTGAGGGTTTGCTTCATCCATAGCAGTTGAGCACAGCAAGAACCAGCAGCAATGTACTCAGCCTCTGCAGTAGACAGTGATACGCAGTTCTGTTTCTTCGAGGACCAACAGACCAAAGATCGTTCGAGGAAATGACAAGTACCAGATGTTGACTTGCGGTCCACACGATCACCAGCATAGTCAGAGTCAGAATATCCAATGAGATCAAAAGTAGATCCCTTGGGGTACCATAATCCTAGTGTTGGTGTGTGAGCTAGATATCGAAGAATATGCTTCACAGCCTTATGGTGTGATTCCTTCGGTGCAGCTTGAAATCGGGCACACATGCAAACACTAAGCATTATATCTGGCCTAGATGCACATAAGTACAATAACGAGCCAATCATGGAGCGGTATACCTTGTGATCGAAGTCAATACCATTTTCATCAGTGCATAGATGGCCATTTGTGGGCATAGGAATTTTGACGCCTTTGCAGTCTTGCATGCCGAATTTCCTCAGAACTTCCTTGAGGTATTTCTCCTGAGATATGAATATACCATTGTGTTGTTGACGAATTTCAAGACCTAAAAAGAATTTCAACTCTCTCATCATAGACATTTGATATTCTTCACTCATCATATGAGCAAATTCATCACTATAACATTGGTCAATACAGCCAAAGATAATATCATCAACGTATAGTTGGCACACAAACAGTTCACCATCATAAGATTTAGTAAAGAGAGTAGGGTCGAGTGAACCAGGTGTGAAGCCATTCTTCATGAAGAATTCCTTCAAAGTATCATACCACGCCCGAGGGGCCTGCTTGAGGCCATACAGGGCCTTGTTAAGTTTGATGACTTTGTCAGGATTCTTTGGATCTTCAAAACCTGGGGGTTGAGCAACATATACTTCTTCCTAAAGCTTACCATTGAGGAATGCACTTTTCACATCCATTTGTTGTAAGATAATATTATGATGGTTAGCATAAGCAAGTAATATGCGAATAGCCTCAAGTCTAGCAACATGTGCAAAAGTTTCATTGAAATCAATTCCTTCAACTTGTGTGTAGCCTTGAGCTACAAGTCGTGCCTTATTCCTCACCACAAGTCCATTTTCATCTTGCTTGTTGCGGTAGATCGTGCCGATGATATTATGCTTGTGAGGATCTGGACGTTTGACCAGTTCCCAGACATTGTTGAGCTCGAACTGATGTAATTCTTCTTGCATGGCCTGAATCCACTCAGGCTCCAGAAATGCTTCATCTACCTTAGTGGGCTTTGTAATAGATACAAAAGCATAGTGCCCACAAAAGTTAGATAAATGTGAAGCTTTTGAGCGTGTGAGAGGACCTGGCGCTTGAATTTTATCGATGATCTTTTCAACTTGCACTTCTTTTGCAATGCGAGGATGAGCTGGTTGTCGTTGAGGAATTTGATCAGCATTTTCTTCAGCACCATTTTCTTCAGCATTTTCATCAGGTGCACCAGCTCGATTTTCTTCACGTTCTGGAATGAATTCTTCAACAGATTCTTCGGTAGGAATAACATCCTCAGTAGCCTTGAACTTGATAGAATCCTCAGGTTCTGGTTCATCTATCACAGAAGGTAGGTGCTCTCTTTGCGAGCCATTAGTTTCATCGAACCGCACATCTACAGTTTCAACAACCTTGTGAAGAACGTTGTTGAAGACTCTGTAGGTGTGCGAGTCCTTTCCGTAACCAAGCATAACACCTTCATGTGCTTTCGGTGCAAATTTAGCATTGTGATGAGGATCTCTAATCCAACATTTAGCACCGAAGACTTTGAAGTAACTCACATTGGGTTTCTTGTCACTTAGGAGTTCATAGGCAGCCTTCTTGAAGAATTTGTGAAGATATACCCGATTGATGATGTGGCACGCAGTATCAATTGCATCAATCCAAAAACGACGAGACGTTTTGTATTCATCAAGCATAGTGCAAGCCATTTCAGTGAGGGTTCTGTTCTTGCGCTCCACGACCCCATTCTGCTGAGGAGTATAAGGAGAAGATAACTCATGAGTAATACCAAGTTCATCAAGATAGCCATCAAGACCGGAATTCTTGAACTCAGTCCCATTGTCAGTTCTGATGTGCTTGATCTTCACACCAAAGTTGGTTGAAGCCCTCGAGGAAAATCGTTTGAAGATTTCCTGCACTTCATGTTTGTAAGTGAAAATGTGTACCCATGTGTAACGAGAATAGTCATCAACAATAACAAAGCCATATAGAGATGCATCATTCGAAACAGCAGAATAATGATTAGGACCAAAAAGATTCATGTGAAGTAATTCGAATGGACGAGTAGTGGTCATGATAGTCTTCGTTGGATTCTTGGCCTTGGTCATCTTTCCAGCTTCACAAGCTCTGCATAAGTGATCCTTGAGGAATTTGACATTCTCAATGCCAATGACATGCTTCTTCTTTGCAAGCGTGTTCAGATTCCTCATGCCAGCATGACGAAGTCGTCGATGCCATAGCCAGCCTTCTGAAGCTTTTGCAAGTAAGCACATTGCTGGTTGTGGTCCTGACTTTTGCCTTTGTCAGCGAAGATGATGTGCTTCAGATGCGACGGTGTTAAGGGAGCATCCATCAATAGGTTCTTGTCACCAGTCATGTGATTTGTACATCCACTATCGAGAACCCACTCGTTGACTTTGGCTGATCATCCTGCAGATGAATTAGTGCAACTTACGATCTCATATACTTCATCAGTGAAGAATATGATATCAAGTTCATCAGATGAATTTCATCAAACATTAAAACAGATATTTCAGTATGAGGACGTGTGAAATGAAAGTTCATTTCATCATGATTCGCCTATGTCCTTTCAGGCATTTTGTCAGGCCTCCAGCAAATTCTTCAGACGTTAAGGCACGTTTGGAGACCTGACCCTGCATAAAGGATTAGTTCTTTTTCTTCACCACCCACATCTGAAGGGGTGGCAAAGAGTTCATCACTCTGCGAGCACCATATGAGAAAGGTGGCATAGAGGCCAATCCATTGTGTTTCACATAAGAGGGATTAGGGTAAGCATATGAATAAGCAGAGAAGTTCTTCGAGGACTTATGAACATAATGATTTGAAGAATAATGTGCATATTCATAGCCCTTAGCTCTACCCTGCGAAACAAAGTTGTTAGCACGATGATGATCATATGAGGACTTTGATCCATTTGAGGAATTTGATCCATGTGAAGAATTAGGTCCATATGAAGAATTTGATCTGGGGTTCTTGTTCTTCACAGGTGGTGTCATGAGAACATTCACCTGAAGACTTTCAACATAACTTTTGGGAACCCAGATTTTCTTCATAGGGGAACCATTCGTGCAGTTAGTTCCAACATATCTAGCAAATACTTCACCATTCTGATTTTTGAACAGTTTATAGTTGGACTCAAATGACTCATCTGAAGAATGAGAAGATTCACATGTAAAGCCAGATAAGTTAGATGGATCAACTGGAGGTCCCTTTGCAGCAACCCATGAGGTTTTGGGGTACTGCTCAAGCTTCCAATATGTTCCATCAGCATTGAGTTTCCTCTCAAAGGCAATACCCTCTTTCCTAGGGTTTCTGTTGAGGATCTTCTTTTTGAGCACGTCACAAAGAATCTGATGCCCTTTGAGGCTTTTGTACATGCCCGTTGTGTACAATTCCTTCAGCCCTGCATCATTAGTAGTACTAGCAATGTCCTCAGATGAGGAATTAGTGATAGCAGAGGCAGGTGAAGAATTTGTAACAGTTGAAGCATTTGAACATTCAGGTGAAGAATTGGCAGATTCATGTTCAATGCACTTTAAGCATGGAGGAACAAATTCTTCTTGAGTAGCGCTGATTTGTTGAGCAAGTAATGAATCGCGATCCTTCTGAAGATCTTCATAACTCACTCTTAGCTTCTCGAGATCTTGCTTTCTTTAAAGAAATTCATAAGAAAGCTTCTCGTGATCAGATAAGAGAGTGTTATGATGACTTTGAAGATTTTCAAACTTAGACTGAAGTCTCTAAAGATTTTCAGTTAAGTCTTTAGTGCGGTCCATTTCTTCACCCAACATATCATCACTTTTGTCTAGCATGTTTTGAAGTTTTTCAATGGCCTTTTGTTGTTCACAGCAATCTTAGCAAGGTTAGAGTAACTGGGCTTAAGATTTTCATCAGATTCATCCTCACTAGATTTAGAGGAGGGATATTTTGTTACCTTGGCACCTTTTGCCATGAAGTAATAGGTGGGAGCGTACTCATCATTGTCTTCGTCAGCCTTGTTGGTGTGGTCAATTTCTTCAGAGTTGAAGATAGACTTGCTGACGAAAGCAGTAGCGAGAGCCAGACTCGCCACACCAGACTCTGACTCCTCAGATGCCTCCTCTTCTTCATGTTCCTCAGATTCAGCTTCAAAGTCCATTTCCTTGCCAATGAATGCCCGAGCCTTCTTGGAGCTGCTCTTCTTGTGAGATGAAGACTTCGAGGATTTTGACGATGAAGATTTTGAAGATTTCTTCTTCTTCTTAGCGTCATCAGAACTGTAATCCTTGTATTTCTTCTTCTTTAATTCCTTTTCCCATTGAGGACAATCCTAAATATAGTGACCAGGTTTCTTGCATTTGTGGCAGAGTCTTCTTTTATAGTCACTTGATGAGGAATCACTGCTTCTTGAGGATTTTCCAAAGCGACCATGTCTTGAGAACTTCTGGAACTTCTTCACGAGCAGTGCTAGCTCCTGGCTCAATTCTTCAGGATCCCCAAGGCTACTACCAGAGTCTTCACATTCAGATTCAGACACAGTCTTGGCCTTCAGGGCACGTGGTTTGCCATAGCTTGAACCATAGAGATCTCTCTTTTCAGCAAGATGGAACTCATGAGTATTTAGCCTCTCGAGGATATCAGCAGGATCTAGTGACTTGTAATCAGCTCGCTCTTGAATCATTAGTGCCAGAGTATCAAATGAGGAATCTAGCAATCTCAGCAATTTCTTCACCACCTCATGATCGGTGATGTCAGTGGCGCCAAGCGCTTGAAGCTCATTTGAGATGTCAGTGAGGCGATCGAAGGTTTGCTGAACATTTTCATTGTCGAGTCTTTTGAAGCGGTTGAAGAGATTGCGAAGAACGTCTACACGAGAGTCACGTTGAGTTGAGACTCCTTCGTTTACTTTGGAGATGTAAGTGCATCTAGTGCCACCCCTAGTTGGATTTGGAGTATTGACGACAAAGTTGGTTGAGGGACTAATGTGTTTGTGAGAATTGCAGGATAATGCAGGTAGTGTCCCTCATTGATTCGGTTTACCTACCAGAGATGACCCCTAAAAATTTATGAAGACATTGAAGACAATGGTGGTATGAGAAGATATTCATATTGAAGACTATGACATGAGAAGACATTGCGTGAAGACTATGGAGCGCGAAGACTGTGTGGTTTCGTTGTTTCCTTTTCTTCTTTGTTGAGTCATAGGAACCACCGTACTGTTAAGTGGGGTCCAAGTGAACTAAGTTAGAGTGACTGAAGTGATGCTCAACCCAAATCCTATGTCTTCGAGCGAAGACAATGAGAGCAAATCTTATCCAGAGCTGGATGAGTCAGCTTTGCTTGTAGCCCAAGTAAAGTTGCCGCATGTGTTTGAAATCTGACCGTTGGAACACGTGTCAGTTCCTTAGTGACCCAGGGTCATTTCGGACAAATCAGGTCGGGTTGCCTTGTGGCTATAAATAGCCCACCCCCTACACCATAAATTGGTGGCTGCTCAGAGTTAGTGCACGGCTTTTGTCATTTGAGAGCAACCCACCTCGAAGCATTTGAGAGAGAGAAATCCTTGCGAGGACAAAGCCCAAACACCCAGAGCCAAAGAGTGTTAGGCATCACTAAAGTCTTTCTGTCTGTGTGACCTGAAGACTTATTACACTTGAGGACTGTGAATCCTCCAGCCAGTTAGGTGTCGTGTTCTGAGCATCCAAGAGTCATTGTGGATTGCCGGTGAACGAAGTCTATGAAGGTTTGGAAGTCTACCTTGAAGACTTACCAGAGTGATTGGGCGAGGACTGGGTGTCCTTAGCTCAAGGGGAATAAGGTGAAGACATGGTCTTCTGAGTTAAATCTCAGCCTCCCTAGCCAGACGTACAGTTGTCACAGCAACTGGAACTGGTCCAACAAATCCTATGTCTTCAACAAGCGACTGGTTCTATCCCTTTCCATCCTTTACTTAAGTTTGTCTTCGTGAAGTCACTGCCTATCTGTATATCTGTTTGACTTCATTGCTTGACTACTACTGTTGATTGGCTTCACACTATCTTCCATCCTGATCCTTACTACTTAGCTGCTATTAGTCCTATAGTTTCACATCATTCCATATTTGACTATGGCTTGCTTATGGTAGTTTATCTTCCGCTGCATATCAACTAGGTCATTTCTATTGTTTGTCTTCGAAACTTCTAAGTTTTGAAGACTTTCATAAAAATCGCCTATTCACCCCCCTCTAGTCGATACTAGCACTTTCAATTGGTATCAGAGCAAGGTACTCCCTTGTTCTGTGTGATTCGGTTTAACCACCTGGAGTTTCAGCTATGTCGACTGCAGGGACAATCAAAGTCTCCGCTGCTTGTCCGGTGTTCGATGGAACTGAATATCCCTACTGGAAGAATAAGATGCGCATGCATCTTGAAGCCATTGATGTCGATCTCTGGTATGTCATCAAGAACGGCATTCCCAAAACTGGTGAAGGTGTCACCCCCACTGATGTCAAGAAGTTCATTCAACTGGACTCTACTGCAAAGAACATCATCTGTGGTCATCTGACCAAAGGACAGTATGGCCGTGTGAGTGCTCTAGAAACATCGAAGCTAGTCTGGGACTGGCTATCAAAGGTCAATGAAGGCGTCTCAACACAGAGAGATCAAAGGATCAGTGTTCTTCGTAACCTCTTCAACCGCTTCAAGAGAAACGACAATGAAAATGTCCAGCTCACGTTTGATCGTCTGACTGACATCACAAATGAGCTTCAAGCTCTTGGCGCCACTGAGATCACCAAGCATGAAATCGTTAAGACGCTGATGAGATCGCTTGACAGCTCCTTTGACACCCTTGCCCTCATGATACAAGAACGTCCTGACTTCAAGACACTCGATCCGTCTGGTATACTTGAGAGGCTCAACACACATGAGTTCCAGCTTTCTGAGAAAAGAGATATCTATGGTCCCAATTATGGCCGAACTCGCGCCTTGAAGGCAAAAGTGGTTTCCTCATCTGAAGAAGAATCTGACTACGGTTCTGATGATCCTGAAGACATTGGAAAGGAACTTGCCATGCTTGTGAAGAAGTTTCAGAGGTTCACCAAGAAGAAGGGCTTCAGAAAGTCTTCACGATCTAGCTACAAGAATGATGAAGCTTCCACCCATGACCACAAGAAGAGAACCTGCCACAAGTGCAAGAAACCTGGTCACTACATATCTGAGTGTCCATAGTGGGACAATGAGAAGAAGAAGAAGAATAAGAAGAGCAAGGAATATGATTCTGATGACAAGAAGAAGAAGAAATCCTCAAAGTCTTCTTCCAAGTCTTCATCACACAAGAAGAGCTCATCAGGCAAGGCTCGTGCCTTTGTTGGCAAGGAAATGGATTCAGAGGAGGAGTCTGCTTCTGAGGAGGCGGAGGTGGAATCTGGAGAGGAGTCCGACCCTGGCATTGCAAGTCTGGCTCTAGCCACAGCCTATGTTGCCAAGTCCATCTTCAACACTGAAGGCAATGACTTCCACACCAACGCTGAAGCTGATGACATGGACGATCCTGCTCCCGCCTATTGCTTCATGGCACGTGGTGCCAAGGTAAAATCACGCGATGCTTACTTTCAAACATCAAGTGAAGATGACTCTGATTGTGAATCCAAACCCAGCTACAAAACACTTGCTAAAATTGCTACTGAACAACAAAGGGCTATGGAACATACTCAAAAACTGTTAGACAAAAGCGATGACCTGTTGGACGCGGAAATGACACGTTCACAGTCCTTAGTAGAAGACATAAAAAATCTTCATGGTGAGTACCAAGAACTTGAAAGTCTTCATGAGACGCTCTTAGCCACATATGAAAAGCTCTCCTATGATTATCTTCAAAGGAAGCAAGAGCTTGAGAAATTGAAAGCGACTCATGAAGATCTTCAAAAAGAGAATGAGTCACTTCGCGCTCAACAGATCAGTCCCGCTCAGGATGGATTTGAACCACCATGTCTAAAATGCATTGAGTGTTATAACGCTACATCTGTTGCTGAATGTTCCACTGCTGCTGCTATTTCATTGCCTTCAACTACTGATGTGGTTACTAACCCCTCTGCGGAGGATACCACTACTATTGCAGATGAAAATGCTAGGTTGAAGACATTGCTTGAAACAGGGATGTACAAAAGTTTGAAGGGACATCAGACACTCTGCGATGTCCTCAAAAAGCGGATTTTGAACCGAAACCCTAGGAAAGAGGGTGTTCGGTTCGAGAGGAAAATGAATGCTGATGGTTCCTACTGGAAGCCTGAGTAGTATCCCAAAACCACTTGGGTTGCTGCAAAGGAACCTTCAGTGGATCCATCCACTTTATCTGGATTTACCTGTGCTAATCCTATTATCATTGATGAATCCTTTGATGCAAACTATAAACTGTTCAAAAATCAGAATGGTGAGGTTTTTGCCAGGTATATTGGTACTAACTGCAGGAATGGACCTCCTATGAAGAAGATCTGGGTTCCCAAAAGCTGCCTTGAGAATCTTCCAGTGAATGTCATCATGACACCACCAGGGAAGAAGACAAACCCCAGACCAAAGGCATCATATGGTCCAACGGCTTCATACGAACACAGGACTCACTTGAGTCACCCTAACGCCAATGTTTTGCAGGGAAATCATACTCAGACTCATGAATATGAGCATGTGTCTTCAAACCGCTATGTTCATAGAACTAAGAACTTTTCTGCTTATTCACATGAGTATCATTCATCTCCTGCAAGGCTATTTGCTAGGGCTTCAAAGCCGAAATTCTCAGATGCTGCACTTAGACTCATTGCTTCTAAGCCACCCCTGAAAATGTGGGTGGTGAAGAAGAATTAACTCTCTTTTGCAGAATGTGGTCTCCAGCCAGAAATCAAAGGCGTCCGATATTATTGCTGGGGACCTAAAACATAAAGGGACGCATGATAAAATGACTTACTATGTATTCCACATATGAATCTCTTATCTGTCATACTGTGTGTTCTAATCTTGATCTAAGCTGTGATAATCCTAGTGTGCGTCAAATGCTTATGCTTCACAACATACCTTGTGAAGCCTATCCTCCTAACTGCACTGTAGGGCATGTCACCAAAAGCTTCAGGATGGATTATTGATAGCAGATGCACTAATCATATGACTGGTGATCGAAGTCTTCTCATGGACTCAACCTTACATCCATCCGACAAGAGTCAAATCACATTTGCTGACGCTAGTAAAAGCAAGTATTTGAAGGATATAGGAAAGATGATCTATACATGGTAGATTTCTTAGCAGGTCCACAGCTTGTCGTATGTCTTCTCATAAAAGCTTCAGAATGCTAGCTCTGGCATCAAAGGCTAGGACATGCTGGCATGATGAACTTACACTCACTCATCAAGAAGAAGCATGTCATTGGCATTAAGGATGTTAAGTTCAAGAAGGATCATCTGTGTGGTGCCTGTGAAGCTGGAAAGATGACAAGGGCAAAGCACCTCTCGAAGACAATCATGACAACATCTCAACCCTTCGAGCTGCTACACATGGACTTATTTGGACCTACTCACTACTCCACCCTCACAACAACTGCCTGTCTCTATGGCTTCGTCATTGTTGATGACTACTCAAGATACACATGGGTTCATATAATTCTTTACAAGACTAAAGTGCAAGATGTCTTCAGGCGCTTCGCCAATCGAGCAATGAACAATTATGGCGTGAAGATCAAGCATATCAGAAGTGACAATGGCACTGAATTCAAGAACACAGGACTTGATCTGTATCTGGATACAATGGGAATCACTCATGAGTTCTCTGCTCCATACACACCTCAGCAAAATGGCATCGTTGAGCGCAAAAACAGAACCCTCATTGAGATGGCTCGAACAATGCTAGATGAATACAAGACACCAAGAAAGTTCTGGCCTGAAGCTATTGATACAGCCTGTCACATCATCAACCGTGTCTACATCCATAAGCTTCTGAACAAAACATCCTATGAGCTCCTTACTGGCAAGAAGCCAAATGTCAGTTACTTCAGAGTATTTGGAGCTAGATGCTGGATCAAGGATCCCCATCACAAGTCAAAATTTGCACCTAAGGCTCACGAAGGCTTCATGCTTGGCTATGGAAAGGACTCACACTCCTACAGAGTTTTCAACCTCTTTTTCTGCAAGATCGTCGAAACTGTGGATGTGAGATTTGATGAAACCAATGGTTCACAAAGAGAACTCCTGCCAAGTACACTAGATGAAGCTCCTCCAAGCGAATCTATCAAGCTGATGGGAACTGGTGAAATCATGCCTTCTGAAGCATAGCCTAAAGAGGAACTTATCATCTCTGCACCAAATCAACCTGAAGACAATGCTCAGACCGAAGACAATCCTCCCAATGACGACAATGATCAGCAAGAGCAAAGTCTTCGTCCTGTTCATCCTCGTGTTGCAAATGAAGTACAAATTGAGAACATAATTGACAGCATCAATGCGCCTGGTCCGCTTACTCGCTCAAGAGCAACACAGTTAGCAAACTTCTGTGGGCACTTTTCATTTGTGTCAATATCAGAACCCAAGAAAGTTGCTGAAGCTTTTATGGAACCTGAATGCATTCAAGCCATGCAAGAAGAACTTCAACAGTTCAAGCTGAATAATGTTTGCGAACTTGTCAAGCGACCTGACCCTCGCAAGCATAACATTATTGGAATGAATGGATATATCGAAACAAGCAAGATGAGCATGGTCAAGTCGTCAGAAACAAAGCACGTCTTGTGGCTCAAGGATATACTCAAGTTGAAGGAATTGACTTCGATGAAACATTTGCTCCTGTTGCTAGGCTTGAAGCTATTCGCATACCGCTAGCCTATGCTAATCATCACAACATCTTGCTATATCAAATGGATGTGAAGAGTGCATTTCTCAATGGCAAGATTGAAGAAGAAGTATATGTCACTCAACCACCTGGCTTTGAAGATCCAAAACATCCTGATATGGTGTACAAGCTAAACAAAGCACTGTATGGCCTCAAACAAGCTCCTCGCGCATGGTATGATACGATCAAAGACTTCCTGAAGAGCAAAGGCTTCAAACCAGGATCCCTCGATCCCACACTCTTCATGAAGACATATGATGGCGAACTGTCTATGTGCCAAATATATGTGGATGACATTATCTTCGGCTGCACCAACCAGAAGTATAGTGATGAGTTTGGATACATGATGCAAGAGCAATATTAGATGTCCATGATGGGAGAACTGAAGTTCTTCCTTGGTCTTCAAATTCGTCAGCAAAGCAATGGCATCTTCATATCTCAAGAAAAATACCTCAAAGATTGTCTGAAGAAGTTTGGAATGGAAGACTGCAAAGGTTATACGACGCCAATGCCAGCCAAACACCACCTTGGTCCCGACGAAAATGGTAAAGAGTTCGATCAAAAGGTATACCACTCCATGATTGGTTCTTTACTTTATCTATGTGCATCTAGGCCAGATATTATGCTTAGTGTTTGCATGTGTGCTCGATTCCAAGCGGCACCAAAGGAATCGCATCACTTAGCTGTGAAGCGAATTCTTCGATATTTGGCTTACACCCCAACACTCGGATTATGGTATCCCTAGGTTTCAAAATTTGATTTGGTTGGATTCTCGGATGCTGATTATGCTGGTGACAAGGTGGATCGCAAGTCTACATCAGGCACATGTCATTTTCTTGGTCGATCACTTGTCTGTTGGTCTTCAAAGAAGCAGAATTGTGTATCACTCTCAACTGCTGAATCTGAATACATTGCTGCTGGTTCCTGTTGTGCTCAGCTTCTATGGATGAAGCAAACTCTCAAGGACTATGGCATCAACCTGAAACAAGTACCTCTCTTCTGCGACAACAAGAGTGCCATCAAGATAGCCAACAATCCAGTCCAACACTCGAAGACAAAGCACATTGAAATTCGTCATCACTTTCTCAGAGATCATGTCATGAAGAAAGATATCAATATCATTCACGTCAACACTGAAGAGCAACTTGCAGATATCTTCACAAAGCCCTTGGATGAGAAAAGGTTTTGCAAGTTACGGTGTGAGCTAAATATCTTGGAATCCTCTGATGTCCTGTGATCAGGCACACATCCTAACACTTATGCATGTTGATGACTTAGATGTGCAACACACAAAGTAATGTATATCTTCAATCAATGAAGATTTACACTCTGGGTGTGAATACATTAACATGGAATTTGACTTCGGAGCGCCACGATAATTGTGCGCCGTGTCTGGGTCTAATACTTCCTATACGGTGGGTAACGCCACCACCAAATTTCTCTGTTTGAAGTGTTTCACTCATGGCGTTACTTTTGCGAAGACTTCGCATTTGGTTTGTCTTCAGTTTCAATTTATCTTCATGATTTTCTGCGCTATGATGATTTGATTGCATATATATATACTAGTGTTCTGTCCTCTACAGCATTCACTTATAGCTATGTCTTCAAGTTGAATCTTTTGAACTAGGTGAATGTGATTGGACCCTAACCTCTCTATGCTTTCTATCTCAAACTCTATCTGTCCAAATCACATGCATTCTATTGAAACTGTCGAATGTCTTCTCTGCGTCCTGGTCAGCAGAAGGCAAAGAGACAAACATTAAATTTGTTTTAAATGACTTATCCTTATTATTGAAATCCGTAGAAGCCGGAACAACTCTGAGTATGTTGCGTAATTGTGCTGTGCTGCTCACCTACTTATAAATACTTGTCCCCTATGGTAAAGAAATCCTTCTTCCACCTCTCCACCTCGTCAAAACCCTAGCGCCACCGCTAGCTCTCGACGACGCCGGCGACGAAGCGCTTAGCTACCGCGACTTCTCCGACGCCGTCCTCACGTCGGCCGCGGACATCGTCCTCTCCGCCGTCGCCGTAGGTGTCCTCCGTCGCCAAGTTAGGGAACGGTGGGCTGAACTGCTCGGTCTCCTATTCATCCCATCTAGTAGTTCTTCGTGCGGTAATTATAACTCTATTTTTACCACCTTTTTGATCTTCATAGATTCATCCTATTTACCGAAAGTGGTTTCTACCTACTCAATGTTAGATCTATTCTGTCTGCATCTCATAATGCCTAGTCTATTCACTTAGATTTCCTATCTAGTTTGATTCCTCACTTGTACTTATTCACGGATTGGTACAAATCTGGAACCAACTCACCTCATATAAGTGAATGTCTTCGCATCATGAGGTCAATGTCTTCAAACTGATTTATCTTCAAAATCTTCTGAGAATGCATATGACCTCTTGAGATGCGAGGGAAGGGGAAGACAGCATATCAATTCTCCTGAAGCCAGTTCCTGGTTGACCAGCAAGCGAAAGTCTCTGAAGCCTTTGAACATATTGAAGCCATTCAGTTTGAAGTTCATGGCTGCAGAAAAATCAGCAAGGAAGGGTGGCAGACAGCGCCGAGAAGGAACATCCAAAGATCTGCCTGATGACCTAGCAGAGCTCTACAAGACAGATCCTGAAGAGACATATCATCAGCGCAAGACACGAATCCAATGGATTCGACGCTATTGGGCTGAAGAGTGGTTCAAGTACAAGTTCGTAACCAAGGAATATGCAGAGAAGAATGCAATCAAGAGTCCTTGGGGCGATATTCTCTATCAAGGTCTTCAACCCAAGAACAGAGCTGAAGCTATTGCATAAGATTTCTATCCTTGCATGGTCCGTGGACCTCAGCCTGAGAATGTCGATCCCACATCATTACTCTGGTGTCGTGATGATGCTCTCTTCAAGCGCAACTTCCAGCACGCAAAGGCTTCGGCCAAGGAAAACAAGAAGTCCTTGGGACTAGACTTCAACCCTGGTCCCTCTACTCCTCGTGCTGACGGCTCTCGTGATGCAGAACCCAATGTCATCGGCCCCTTCTCCAACCTTGACGGCCTCATCACCTACATCTTGGTTCAGGGTGCCAGAGTAGATCATTCTAATAATGATGCTGACACTGATGAAGCCCCAGCTCCTCCCCCGAAGCCACAGAAGCAAAAGAAGCTAAAGGCTTCTAAATCAGCACCTCCAAAAGCTTTACATGCGAAGCCTCTGGCCACTGCACCTCCTGAAGCAAGTGTACAGTCTGAAGATCAATCCCGCATCTCCAAGAAGACGGAGAAGAAAAAGCAACTTGTCAGGCATACTGATCAAGCCTTGACTCCTGCTGCCATTCTGCGCAAAGAACCCATTGATCTGTCTAGTGATGAAGATCTTGCTGATGATGCCCTTGAGCAACTGATAAAGAGCAAGGAAGAAGCAGAAATCTTCAACAACTTGCCTCTCTTTGATGTGGCAATCATCCATAACTTCATTGATGAGTGGTTCGACACCCCCAATCTAAGCTTTGAAGATTTGCAGCTTCCCATTGGCCACAGCGTCTCTTTCAATGGCGCCATTGCTTCTGAGCTAGCTCTTGCTCAGCGCATTGTTGAGCTGAAGAACAAAATTGATTATGAGAAGGCTCAATTCAAGAAGCATGTGGCGAAGCTCAATGTTCAAGACGTCAGAAACTTCAAGGTCATGCTGCATGAGCTTAAAGAAGCTTTTCTGAAGAAGCGCCAAGAAGCTCAAGGCTCTCGTGAGCGCATGAAGAGTTTGGCTGATAAGTGTGTGCTTGCCTATAATGAGGCTGAGAAGCGCAAGTCACTTGGCCGTCCTGGCATTGACCCCAGGATGGCTGCAAAGAAAAAGAAGAAGCTTCCTGCTGACCAGCCTGCACCTTCAAGCCAAGAAGCCCCTCACATTATCTTCCCAAGCAGCATGACTGGCTCGAAGCCAAAGGTCACCACAAGCGCTTCAGAACAGAAGAAGACGAGGGCTGCCGAGGCTGAAGCCAGAAAGAGGAAGAATACTGAAGCCTCTGATGCCGCTCCCTCCAAGAAGAAGCGCTAGACCAAGAAGACTAGGGCTGCTCCCACAGAGCCCTTAGTTGTTGAACCCATTTCAGTGGTTCGCCCTGCGTCAGAACATCAAGAAAGAAGGATGATAGTTCATGAGCCTGCTTCCACAGAGGCTCATGAAGCTGAAGATATACCTGCAGCTGAACCCACCGCTGCTTAAGACATTGGTCATGATGGCAATGTTGAAGATGATGAAGTTCTTCCTCAGATCGAACACAACGTGGTATCATCGCCTGTTCTTACGAACAGCAAACTCATCAGTATTGGTCGTCCTCTGACGCCAATTGCTCAGGATGCATCGTGGGCTGATCACCCACAGCAACAAGACTCCCCGAGTACTCCCCAACAACAACAACAAGCTTCACCACCCGTGCAAGAAGAAGATGAAGACTTTGAGGCCCAGCCAACTCCATCTCCAAAGGCGTTGCCAGCACTTCGCAGGCTTCGCAAAGGACAAAGGCCTCAAGTCCCTCTGTCGAGCGTTCCAGAAGGAGAAGTGCAACGCCAACCTGTTGCACGTCAAGTATTTTCTGAACCCACTCCAACTGTGAATGTCTCCATGTCTGAAGCCCAAGTTGCTGAAGACATTTCGACTGCATCAGCCGAAGAGAATCAAGAAGACGTACGTGTCCCTGATGTGAACGTGCCAGTGCCCGACCCTCCTGTTCATCAAGAGGAGGTTGAAAATGTTGAAGCTGCCACCACCAACGACAATGAAGCCGATGACGTTGTCATGGCTGACGCTAATGTGGAGCTTGAACCAACCAGTGTGCCTGAAGCTAATGAGGCCACTACACCTGAAGCTAATGAGGTAACTGCTCCTGAAGCACCTGTTGTGCAGCCTGAAGCCTCAGGTGTTGCCCCTGCTCCAGTTCCGCCACCAAGGCCCCATACAGTTGAGCAAGCATACAGCCATGGTCAGCTAACCACTGTTCGATGGCCCATTCTGGTACCTCCGCCTACTGCCTCTGGACCTCAATTTGATTATCATGTTGAGCATAGGCCTCAGGTCCAGAAGCCCAAGCCAAGACTGCCAAGGTTTCCAGGTACTGCAAACTCACCAGGGTCCTTCAATGCTAATGGCTTCAAAAGCCACAATACCTTCTTTGACAGCGCCGAGAACCCTTACTCAAAGCCAAGGATATCATCAGATCGGTTCTGGAGCTATCAGCAGATAAGCTATTACTCCTGCATTCTATATGATCAAGGGCGCATTTTCACTCATATGCGCCTTGACAATGAAGCCATTGCTGGACTGCCGTGCTTAGAAGAAGCACTTGATTGCTTTCGTGATGCTGGTCTGCTCAACTTTGTGACAGACAAAGAACACTAGAATGAAGAGCTATTGCTTCAATTCTATGCTACTCTACACATTCACGGCTACAACAGAGATATCAAGACATGGGTCCTCGAATGGATGAACGGAAGCGTTCATCATGAAGCCAAAGCTCTTGACATCATTGAGCTTACAGGGCTAGCCACTCCTGGCGAGCTATATGAGCCTGATTGTCAGCTACACCGCAATGCATTGGAGAGCATCTTCCATAAGCCAGAACCCAACATGAGCCAGATGTTGAGCATGATGAAGCCCTTGCCATCTGACGCTGAATATCCAACAGAGTTCTTTGTTGAAGACCTTGAGTATCTGCCACGCACAATATATCATATTATCAGGCAAACTCTATGGCCTATCAAAGGATATTCATCAGCGTCCAAGCTTGAAGGAGCTATGAAGACTTTGGTCTTCTACATTCTCAATGGCATCAGCTTCAATACTCAAGAATTCTTCATCAGGAAACTTGCTGCTTCTGGATCTGATCTGTTTGGTCTGAAGTTTTATGCTCCATGGGTCATGCGCCTCATCAAGCGACACTCATCTATCAACTATTAACCATCTGCTCGCAATCATCTGATCTTTTTACCCGAGGTTGATATGTCAGTTGAAGCCATATACTCTGACCCTGCCAAGAAGCCTCTTTGTCTTCAGAATGCCGAGCACCAAAGCTTCACTCAACCCATTGAAGGTGTTCAAGCAGCAACACGAATCTATCCATTGGCTGGAAATACTCGTCTGCCTCATCGAGCACCTACTGAAGCCACTGAAAGCACCATTGTCCAAAGGCCTCGGAAGCGTTCTCGCGTTCTCAATGACCGAGAACTTCTTGTGGCCCTTCGTCAGAAACTGGATAAACATCACTTTTGGCTCAAAAGACAGATGCAAAGCCTCTTGGTGGATGTCAATCCCATTCTTAACCTTGCCACCAAGAATGCCTTTTTTGCTCATGAAACTTGTCGGCGATCATGGAAGAGCTTGACCCTGCTTAGTGCTGAAGCAGATCTTCAAGACGATGGCTTCAATGAAAGATTCCAGTTTGACTCCACTCCTCCACGGACTGCTGTCCTACGTCGCACTCCATCTCTTGAAGACTCTGAATATTCTTCCTCCACGGCAACTGTCAATGCCAGAGTGATCGATGACTAAGATGATGCTACTTCACCACCTCCTACTACTTCACGCATCGACACTGCACCAGGTTCGTCTGCACCGCCAACCAACGACAATAACCCTGCTGCTTCACCTACTCATGAGGACGAGTAGATGCTCTATGTCTTCAAACCTTTTTGGTCCTTACTAACAAAAGGGGGAGAAGCGTATGAGTTGACAGTCTTCAAGCGGGTTCATATGGGCGGTTGCATTATATTTTGCCTTGTGCTTACAACTCTTGCTTTTTAAAACATTTGGTTCTTTGAGTTGTAACACCTAAACTTGATGGTCGTCTGCTACTTATTTGCTTTACTGTGATGCGATGATAAATTCTGCATGTGCGATGATAACTTCCGCACTTAGATCATCCTGCAGTCGTCCATTTTTCATTATGCATGTCATCCTATTTGCTATATCATTTCATGCATGATGAACTATCTTCATAAGTTGAAGTGGATCTCCACAAGTACAACCTGCCATGTGTACTTGCATTCCAAAAGAAAAATTACTTATATGCACATCTTCAGGGGGAGCCCTTGCTACTTATGAAGACAATTTCCTATCCTTTACAATTTCACATACTTTATCCCCGTTGAAAACTTCAACCAGTTTGTCATCAATCACCAAAAAGGGGGAGATTGTAAGTGCATCTAGTGCCACCCCTAGTTGGTTTTGGAGTATTAACAACAAAGTTGGTTGAGGGACTAATGCGTTTGTGAGAATTGCAGGATAACGCAGGTAGTGTCCCTCATTGATTCGGTTTACCTACCGGAGATGACCCCTAAAAATGTATGAAGACATTGAAGACAATGGTGGTATGAGAAGATATTCATATTGAAGACTATGACATGAGAAGACATTGCGTGAAGACTATGGAGCACGAAGACTGTGTGGTTTTGTTGTTTCCTTTTCTTCTTTGTTGAGTCATAGGAACCACTGTACTGTTAAGTGGGGTCCAAGTGAACTAAGTCAGAGTGACTGAAGTGATGCTCAACCCAAATCCTATGTCTTCGAGCGAAGACAATGAGAGCAAATCTTATCCAGAGCTGGATGAGTCAGCTTTGCTTGTAGCCCAAGTAAAGTTGCCGCGTGTGTTTGAAATCTGACCGTTGGAACACATGTCAGTTCCTTAGTGACCCAGGGTCATTTCGGACAAATCAGGTCGGGTTGCCTTGTGGCTATAAATAGCCCACCCCCTACACCATAAATTGGTGGCTGCTCAGAGTTAGTGCACGGCTTTTGTCGTTTGAGAGCAACCCACCTCGAAGCATTTGAGAGAGAGAAATCCTTGCGAGGACAAAGCCCAAACACCCAGAGCCAAAGAGTGTTAGGCATCACTGAAGTCTTTCTGTCTGTGTGACCTGAAGACTTATTACACTTGAGGACTGTGAATCCTCCAGCCGGTTAGGCGTCGCGTTCTGAGCATCCAAGAGTCATTGTGGATTGCCGGTGAACGAAGTCTGTGAAGGTTTGGAAGTCTACCTTGAGGTCTTACCAGAGTGATTGGGCGAGGACTGGGTGTCCTTAGCTCAAGGGGAATAAGGTGAAGACACGGTCTTCTGAGTTAAATCTCAGCCTCCCTAACCAGACGTACAATTGTCACAGCAACTGGAACTGGTCCAACAAATCACGTGTCTTCAACAAGCGACTGGTTCTATCCCTTTCCATCCTTTACTTAAGTTTGTCTTCGTGAAGTCACTGCCTATCTGTATATCTGTTTGACTTCATTGCTTGACTACTACTGTTGATTGGCTTCACACTATCTTCCATCCTGATCCTTACTACTTAGCTGCTATTAGTCATGTACTTTCACATCATTGCATATTTGACTATGGCTTGCTTATGGTAGTTTATCTTCCGCTGCATATCAACTAGGTCATTTCTGTTGTTTGTCTTCGAAACTTCTAAGTTTTGAAGACTTTCGTAAAAATCGCCTATTCACCCCCCCTCTAGTCGATACTAGCACTTTCAGGAGAGCCTATCCCAGATAAGCTTAGCAGTTTCCAAAGCACTCACTCTACCATACTGTCCTTTACTCAGATGGCCACATATGATATTCTTCGCTTGAGAATCGAGTTGCTTGAATCTCTTCACATCAGCAGCATTCAAAGAAGGTGTGACTGAGGGAACACCATTTTCCACAACATACCAGACATCGTTATCAATTGCTTTAAGATGCATTCGCATCTTATTCTTCCAGTAGGGGTAGTCCGTGCCATCAAAGGTAGGACACCCAGCGGAGACCTTGATCATACCTGCGGTCGACATAACTTAAACTCCAGGTGGTTAAACCAAAATCACACAGAACAAGGGAGTACCTTGCTCTAATACCAATTGAAAGTGTGTTATATCGACTAGAGGGGGGGTGAATAGGTGATTTTTATGAATTCTTCAATGAGGAATTTGCCGGTGAGGAAATTCCTTAGCGAAGAACTACTAGCAGCGGAATAAGTACTCAGAAGTAAGCATAACAGGATACAGACATAGTCATCATGATGAAATGAAGACAAACACAGAGTACAGAAAGCGTAAACACAGGATAACACAAGATGAAGACAAACAGACTGAAGAAATTGAACTGAGGAAATTGAGAAAGTCTTCAGTCAAAGTCTTCAAACATAGATATGAACAATTACTCAACACAGTAATGAGGAAATGAAAGAGTTGAGGAAATAGAACCAGTAAGGTTGGTGAAGACAATGATTTGTTCGACCAGTTCCAACTGTGTCTCAGTTGTATGTCTGGTTGGAGTGGCTGAGTATTTAAACTCGAGGACACGCAGTCTCGGACACCCAGTCGGTGAGCACGCAGCTCAGGACACCAATTCCTCACCATATTCTCCTTGAACTAAGATCACACAGATCTCATCCAATCACTCGCGGTAAGTCTTCAGGCGACTTCCAAACCTGCACAGACTCGGTCACTCGGCGATCCACAATTCCTCTTGGATGCTCTAGACCATGACGCCTAACCGTCTAGAAGAAGCATAGTCTTCAAAGGTAACAAGCGTCGGATCCACGCAAGATCAATCTCTTCAGTGATGCTCAATCACTTTGGGGTTTGTAGGTGTTTGGGTTTGGGATTTTCCTCACTCAATGATTTTCACTCAAAGTCCTCGAAGGATGGGTTGCTCTCAAATGACAAGTGTCAGTTTCTCTCGGAGCAGCCAACCAACTAGTGGTTGTAGGGGGTGGCTATTTATAGCCTAGGGAGCAGCCCGACATGATAAGACATAAATGCCCTTGTCTGATATGACCATTAGGTGGATAAGATATTTTGGGACAGCTGGCGAGCAGCACAACAACGGTCGGAAATTTGACTCTCAAATTCCTCAGGGCTACCATGTTCCTCACTATGTAGGCAATCCGCACTGGCGAATTCCTAACTCCTCAGTCAAAACAAATTCCTCAGCGACCAGAAGAACTTCGTCTCTGTTACTGAAGAAATGACTGAACTGTATGAGATTTCCAAAGGCTTCACTCGAAGGGTTTGGTAGGTGTAGGATTTTGAGTTGAGCATCACATGGAATTTTTTCCTTAGTATTTCCTCGACCCCCTTTAACAGCACGGTGTTTCCTATGACTCAAGAAAGAGAAAAACAAAACTATGAAAACGAAGGTCTTCAAGCTTCATATTCCTCGCATGAATATCAAGTCTTCACGGATACACCAATTTCTTCACTTTCAAAGTCTTCATGAAAGTCTTCAGAAATACCAAAGTCTTCAGTCGAAGATATACATTTTTAGGGTTCGACTTTCCCTATAAATATCAAACTCCTCATAGACTTATAGACCCGTGTACACTCACAAATGCATTAGTCCCTTAACCTATAAGTCTTCAATACACCAAAATCACTAAGGGGCACTAGATGCACTTACAAAGCACTGCAAAGTCTATCCTTATCAAATATGACATCGTTAACACCAAGGATATGATTCCCTTTAATAAGCTTGTCAAGGTTTCTCATGCCAACGTGACCTAGTCGTCTATGCCATAACCAACCTTTTGAGGATTTAGCAATGAAGCAAGTTTTAGGTTGAGCCTTTTTAGTGAAATCAACAATGTATAGATCACCTTTACGTATGCTAGTAAAGACCATTTTATGATTGTCTCGACGAAACACTTGGCAATCTACTTTAGTAAATAGGACATTGAAACCGAAATCTGCAAGTCTAGATACTGAAAGTAAGTTGTAGCCAAGAGATTCAACGAGCATAACATTCTGAATGGAGCTATCATGTGAGATGGCCACCTTACCGAGGCCAACCACCTTACCCTTTGAGTTGTCACCGAAAGTGACATACTTTCGAGGACTATCATTTTCAGCAAGCTCACGAAAAATGTCCTTATCTCCGGTCATGTGATCGGTACATCCACTGTCAAGGACCCATTCCTTTCCTCCTGCCATATATCCCCGAAGATTTGCCATAAGACCAAAATGTCTCATTGCATCATCAAGATCAAAGTCATCATCATCATCCTCATCATAGTATCCATGTTCAACATCGTCATGTGGTGGATCAATTCCTAGTGAGAGTGATTCATTAGTATGAGTTTGACAATAATCTTGCTTATGAATTCTAGTGGCTTCGGAAATAATATCACTAATAATTCCAACATTTCCTTTGGCACGCATAAGATTAGTAAGTTCAAATAGACGATCACCAAACATAGGATCATTGGAATTCATCTTACTCAAGGCAATAGACTTATGAAGAATTTCATCAAGATTTTTCAAAGAATAATTAGGAAATCGTTCCTCAAGAAATTTCCATATAGTGTAAGCACACTCAAGAGTAGGCAGTTTTATAATCAAGTTTCTAGGCAAACCTGTAGTGATAAGATTAACAATACTAACTTTCCTAATCATGTCAATAGACTCATCAAGGGTAGGATGCATAGGATCAACACAAGGTGCACAAGGACTAGCAATGTACTTGCTCAAATGATATTGATTGAAAATTACAAGCATCCCATTTTTCCACTCATGAAAATACTCTCCATCAAGTATAGGCACTATATGTCTAAGACTCCCCAAAGTAGACTCATCCATCTTCCTCCAATGGTGATTAAACCAAGGCAATGGAGACCAATGCTCTGATACCACTTGTAGGACCTTGAGAAGAGGTGTCTAGAGGAGGGGTGATTAGACACTAAGTACCAAAGTTGCAGTTTTTAATCCTTTTTAAGTTTAAGTGGAGTTTAGGCACAAGTTTAACATATCAAGCAAGCATGCAAAGAGTATATGAGCAGCGGAAAGTAAAGCAAGCAACTTGCAAGAATGTAAAGGATGCAACTTGCAAGAATGTAAAGGGAAGGGTTTTGGAAGATTCAAACGCAATTGGAGACACAGATGTTTTTGGCGTCGTTCCGATAGGTGGTGCTATCGTACATCCACGTTGATGGAGACTTCAACACACAAAGGGTAATGGTTGCGCGAGTCCACGGAGGGCTCCACCCAAGAAGGGTCCACGAAGAAGCAACCTTGTCTATCCCACCATGGCCGTCGCCCACGAAGGACTTGCCTCACTAGCGGTAGATCTTCACGAAGTAGGCGATCTCCTTGCCCTTACAAACTCCTTGGTTCAACTCCACAATCTTTGTCGGAGGCTCCCAAGTGACACCTAGCAAATCTAGGAGACACCACTCTCCAAGAAGTAACAAATGGTGCGTTGATGATGAACTCCTTGCTCTTGTGCTTCAAATGATAGTCTCCCCAACACTCAACTCTCTCTCATGGGATTTGGATCTGGTGGAAAGAAGATTTGAGTGGAAAGCAACTTGGGGAAGGCTAGAGATCAAGATTCATATGGTAGGAATGGAATATCTTGGCCTCAACACATGAGTAGGTAGTTCTCTCTCAGAACTGGGATACTAGAAGTGTAGGTTTGTTCTGATGGCTCTCTCCACGAATGAAGAGGAGGTGGAGGGGTATATATAGCCTCCACAAAAAATCTAACCGTTACACACAATTTACCAATCTCGGTGGGACCGAATCAACAAACTCGGTCAGACCGATTTAGTAAACCTAGTGACCGTTAGGATTTTCGGTGGGACCGAAATGCAACTCGGTAGGACCGATATGGTTAGGGTTAGGGCATAACGTAATCTCAGTGAGACCGATTACACAAACTCGGTAAGACCGATTTTGGTAATTAGCTAACCAGAGAGTTGGTTAGGCAAACTCGGTGGGACTGATTACTCAAACTCAGTGGGACCGATTTTGGTAATAAGTTAACCAGAGAGTTTGCATTGTAATCTCGGTAGGACCGATTGCTCAAACTCGGTGGGACCGATTTTGCTAATGGACATACACAGAGAGATTACAATCCCATCTCGGTGAGACCGAGATCCCTATCGGTGAGACCGATTTGCCTAGGGTTTGTGGCAGTGGCTATGACATTTGAACTCGGTGGCGCTGGATAGAAAGAATCGGTGTGGCCGATTTTGGCTTTAGGTTTAGGTCATATGTGGATGTGAGAAGGTAGTTGAGGGTTTTGGAGCATATCACTAAGCACATGGAGCAAGAGGCTCATTAAGCAACACCTCATCCCTCCTTGATAGTATTGGCTTTTCCTATAGACTCAATGTGATCTTGGATCACTGAAATGTAAAATGAAGAGTCTTGAGCTTGAAGCTTTAGCCAATCCCTTGTCCTTAGCATCTTCAAGGAGTTCCACATCCTTTACTCCATGCCACTCCATTGTTGAACTTCTCTGAAATATACTAGATAAAAGTGTTAGTCCAATAAGAGATATGTTGACATTAATTACCAAAACCACCTAGGGAGCACTTGTGCTTTCAGCAGCCGCCTCCGCCTCCACCGCCGCCTCCCGCCGGCGGCGCGATGCGAAACGACGCCTAACCGGACCAGAAGGCGGCCTATGTCGTCTTCACCAGCCTCGGCGACGACAAGCGCAGTGAGCGCCTCCTCCGGCAGGAGGTGAACACCGTCGTCCCGGCCAAGACGGATTTCATGCATTGGTCGGATCGCCCGATCACCTGGACCTGGGAGGATCACCTGACAGTCATGCCGAGTCCGGGTGGATACACCCTCGTCCTCAACCCTACCATCATCGTGCGACGCACCTGCAAGTTCTCCCGAGTTCTCATCGACGGCGGCAGCAGCATCAACATCCTCTACCGCGACACGGTGACCAAGCTCGGCCTCAAGGCCGAGGACCTGGAGCCAACCCGGACGGTCTTCCACGACATCGTACCCGGCCTCTCCTGCTCATCCATTGGCCGGGTCCGGCTAGATGTCTTGTTCGGCGACAGCAGCCACTTCCGACGCGAACCGATTTGGTTCGAGGTGGTGGACCTGTCCAGCGCGTATCAAGCGCTGTTGGGCCGGCCCGCGCTCGCCAAGTTCATGGCGGTCCCCCACTACGCGTACCTGAAGATGAAGATGATGGGTCCCAAGGGCCTCATTACCGTCATCGGCGACTACCGCAAGTCTCTGGAGTGCGCCCGAGACGGAGCCAAGCTGGCCGAGTCGCTGGTCATTGTCAAGGAGCGGTGCCAGCTCAACCGGATCGTCGCCCTGGCCGGCGAGGCTTCCGATGTATCGATCCCAACCCTAGACCCGGCAGATGAGGCCGCCTTCAAGCCCTCCAAGGAAACCAAGAAAGTGAAGCTGAACCCAAAAGACCCCAACTGCAGCAAGTACATTGTCGTAGGCGCCCGCCTCAACAGCAAATAGGAAGCTGAGCTCGTCGACTTCCTTTGTGAGAATCGCGATATCTTCGCATGGACCCCCAAAGACATGCTGGGTATCCCGAGGAAGTACGCTGAGCACAAACTCCACGTCCGCAAGGACGCCAAGCTGTCCGTCAAGCCGTCGCCGGACTCCGAGTCCATCCACGTCCCAAAAGACCCGGCCGCATCGCAAGCCGGCCCGGGGACTGCTGAACCCGGCCCGAGGACTGCTGAACCCGGCCCGGGGGCTGCTCAGCTCAACCCGGCCACCATCACCCCGGACCCGGCCGTCGCCGTAACCAACCCGGGGGATGCTCAACCCGGCCCAGGAGCCGCCGACGCAGAACCCACCCAGGTGGCCGTCCTCACCATCGTCACGGCCCCATCTTGGGCCCTGCCGATATCAGAATGGCTGGAAAAGGGGTTCTCCCCATGGACGAGACCGAGGCTCGACAAGTTCAGCGCCGGGCGTCCGCCTACAGCATCATCAACAACGAGCTCGTCAAGCGCAACTCTACCAGCGTGTTCCAGCGCTGTGTCGAGCAGGACCGGGGCATCGACATCCTCCTCGACATCCACCAGGGTGAGTGCGGGCACCACGCTGCATCTCGATCCCTCGTGGCCAAGGCGTTCTACCATGGCTTCTACTGGCCAACGGCCCTCGAAGACGCCGAGTCGCTCGTCCTCAAGTGCGAAGGATGCCAGCGCTTCAGCAAACGCAGCCACCAGCCGGCGTCAGCACTCCGCACCATACCGATCGCGTGGCCATTCGCGGTCTGGGGACTCGACATGGTGGGACCCTTCAAAACCGCTCGAGGCGGCATGACGCACTTGCTGGTGGCAGTGGACAAGTTCACCAAATGGATCGAGGCAAGACCAATCAAGAAATTGGACGGGCCAACAGCCGTCCGGTTCATCAAGGACATAGCGGTGCGCTACGGCATGCCGAACAACATCATCACTGACAACGGCACCAACTTCGCCAAGGGTGCGCTCGAGCAATACTGCTCCGTCTCCGGCATCCGCCTCGACCTGGCCTCCGTGGCACATCCGTAGTCCAATGGGCAGGTCGAGCGGGCCAACGGACTCATCCTGTCCGGCATCAAGCCTCAACTCGTCGAGCCACTCGTCCGCTCACCCGACAGTTGGCTCGACGAGTTGCCCACCATTCTCTAGAGTCTGCGCACAACACCAAACCGGTCGACCGGGTCACCCCGTTCTTCCTCGTCTACGGATCCGAAGCCGTCATCCCGACCGACCTCGAGTTCGACTCGCTGTGCGTCACGATGTACACCAAAGTAGAAGCAAGAGAAGCACGCGAAGACGGCGTCGACCTGCTCGAAGAGGCGCGCCTTCTGGCACTTAGCCGCTCGGCTATCTACCAGCAAGGCCTGAGGCACTACCACAACAAGAAGATCAAGCCTCTCGCATTCCGCGAAGGTGACCTCGTCCTCCGACTCGTCCAAGAGAAGGAAGGCGAACACAAGCTGTCCTCTCCATGGGAAGGCCCGTTCATCGTGAGCAGGACTTTGCGTGACCGCAATGCCTACTACCTCATCGACGCGCGCAAATCGAAGAAGCACAAGAGGGACACCGCCGGCGAAGAAATGACTTGGCCGTGGAACGCGGAACTCCTCCGTCCTTTTTACAGTTAGCCGCACAAATGTATGTATCAACGCCTTTTTTAAGCATATGATACTATGGGGTCCCCGAACGAGACTCGGGGGCTGCCTTTTGCCGACCAATTTATTGCATCCATATTTCACATCACTTTACTACCGAACCCGGTCGCCGGCTCGACTAGCTCGACCCGGGGGCTCGAGGGCTGGCCGGCTTGATCATCACCCCATCGCTTTACTTAGTGAATTCTGATAAAGTTAGGATGCCGCTATCCCCCACTTCGCCCTAAAACCACAGATCTAGCTCTGGCTAACGGCGGGCAAGCACAACGGGCTAAAGCTCCCCTATGGTTCATACACTAAGTCAAAGCCGCCGGGTCGACGACACTCGTCAACTAAATTAGCCGCACGACCGGCTGCTCACCAACCGGCCAAGCCGGATAGCCGCCAGCCGGCCCAGTGGGTGTTTTGCTCGTGCTCAATGCTTCTAAGGACCCAACTCCTGCGGCCACCTCTCGAAGAGCCAAACTCCTTGTTATGGACCGGAGCCTTGGCCGTCTGACTCGCGGGGGGGGGGAGTTTCAGAGAGGAGCAACGCATGAAATAAGTTCGAAAAAAGAAGAAGGCAAAAAGCAAATAAACACTCACAAGATTTACACATAAATGTTTCAAGCAAAGGCCCACGGCCCGAGTTCATTACACCCTGAAAACCCCCAGTGGGTGGATGGACCTGCTACTTAACAGAATTGTCTACAAAGATTCTCAGGCATTCCCAGCGCCGCGTCGTGACGTTGACGGCTCCCCCCGGCCGGCCTCCGGGTCCAGCGAAGCACCGGTGTCCTCTTCGGCTTCCATGTCGCCGTAGATGTCCGTCTCCTCCGAGCTGCCCTCTGGGTCGTGAAGAAGCAAGCCGTAGTCGTCGCCATCCACGACCGTGCCGTCTTCCGTCCACTCCGGATGGAACTCGTCGTGGAAGGCGAAATCGGCAATATAAATGGCCCGGGAGGCGATCCGGCCGGCCTGCTCCTGCAGCAACTGCTCTGAGCCAGCATGCTGACCCATCAACGCGTCCAGCTGAAGATCCAGGTGCCAAGACAGCGCGATCCGGAGCGCCATCTCAGCACCGTCCCGGGCGGCGGAAACGCGCCAGTCGCTAAGGCGATCCGGGCCCATCTCCAACCAGCGCGCCAGGCGGGAGAAGCTGCGCGGATGGACGGAGTCCGGTCACAAGGCCGCCGTCATCGCAGTGCCGGCTCGAGACAGCCGCTCCATCTGCATCCCCAAGACCCGCAGCCAGGCCTCAGCAGCGGCAATGATCTCCGGCAAAGTCCAGACCATCAGCGGATCCGTCCCGGACCCAACAACGCCGGTCAGGTCGTGCTGATAGCAGACGGCTTCTTCCGCCAGCCGTTGCGTCTCCGGAAAGGCCCCTGCAGCCAAAGAAGGAGCAAGTTAGAAGGGCAACAAGGAAGGAAGGGCCGGGTCCCGACCCGGCAAACAACGAAGAAGCAGCACTTACTGGAGAAAGACTCTTCCAGGTGCTGCGCCTCGAGCAACGTACCACGTCACTCCCGCTCCAAGACACGGTCCCGCTCCCCGAGCGCCTTCTCCAGGTCGGCCGCCTTAGCAAGGGCCACCTTCAGCTTGGCGTCCTTTTCTTCGACCGCCTCACGGCGGAGAGCCTCGGCCTGGCGGGCCTCCTCAGCCGTGGTGGCCTGCTCCCGCAGACGCTCCACCTCGGCCTGGAGCCGGCCCTTGTCGTCGACCAGCTGGCCGTGCTGCTGGTCCGCCTCGACTAGGGCCTGCTGCGTCTCCACCACCTTGGCAGCCTCTGCCTTAAGAAGCTCCACCTTGGCCTCGAGGCGGCTCTTGTGACCCGCTAGCTGCTTGTGCAGCCGGTTGGCCTCGTCAAGAGACCGCCGGGCCACGGCCGCCTTCGCCTTCGCCTGGGCCGCCTCGACGCCGAGACGGCCGGAATCAGCAACAAGTCAGTCATAGTGATGACCAGCCCGGAACAGCCGGGTCCGCCAAGACAGCACGTCGGCTGTGAAGAAGAAGAACTCAGCAGAAAGAAAGAAAAAGACAAGACCTAAGATTTGGCCCGACTGTTACACAGTTGGTCCGAATCTCGGGGGCTACACCCAGTGGGTGCGCTAGCGCGCCCCCACTAGAAGAAAAGAACACAACAAAGTACCTGCGGCGACGCGAAGCTCCTCCTCCTTGGCGGCAAGCTGCTCCTTGAACTCCCGATGCTTGCCCAAGAGCCGGTTGAAGGCGGCAACCCGGAAGGCGTCAAGGTGCTGAAGAGAAGACCAAAGTCAACACAAGGCCAACGCTCCTAAGGTTCGACCCAACTACTACATAGTTGGCCCGAACCTCGGGGGCTACACCCAGTGGGTGCACTGGCGCGCCTCCACGAAGATGAAATCACAAGAAAGCAAGAAGGAAAGAAGAACTTACCAAGACGGCGCGCTCCAAGTCACGCGTCCGCTCTACCTCGGCCTGGGCAAAGGCCTCAAGCCGCTCCGTCCGACCTCGAAGGCGGCGGCTAACGGCGTCCAGCGCCGCCTCCTCCTGGGTCTGGGGCCCAAAGACGGTCGCGCCCGCGCGAAGCGGCACGGCGGCTCGGCGCCCTCCCGGACGGAGCACCAAGGCACGCCCACCACTGGCCGCTTGCGACACGGCCAACACCTCCTCCGACGCCCCTCCCGGCGTCGTCACCTCCTCAGACGCCGGGATGCCCTGTGTTGCCACCTCAGGCACCGCCGCCTGCGGTGCCTCCTCCACAACCGGCAGCGCTTCCGGCACCACGACCTGCGGTGCCTCCTCCAAAGCGACATCGCCTCCACCGCCATCGGTCCCCGCGCGCTCGACCACGTCGGCCCGCGGCAGGGTTCCGTCCCCCACCTCCACGACCTCCCAGTCGAGGACCATCACCTCAGCCCGGCCTCCGCGGTCGCGCTCCCTCAGTGTCGACGGCTCAAAAACCGTCGCCGCCACCATCGTGCCCTCCGGCATCTCACGCCAGGCTGGCTCCACGCTGCCTCGCGCCCATGCCGCCACCGCGTCGGTCCAAGCCCGGACCGACGCCGCCTCCAACTCCACCTCGGCCTGGTTCCTGTCCCGCCAGGCTAAGGCCTCGGCGTCATCCGGGTCCAGGCCGAGGTCCGAGTCGCCCCGTCCCTCCTCCCCGGCCAGGCCGGTGAGGTCGGACCGGCTCCTACGGAACGCGGCCCCCTCGGTGGCCGCGGTCTCTGTCGCCGCCCTCGCCAGCGCGATCGGCGACTGGAAGAAGAAGAGGAAGAAGGACGACGGAGAATATCTCTGCTCAAGGCCGCGGGCGCAACTGTGCGTCGGTGGCAAGAAGTAGAGCGAGAGCAGGGGGACAGGAGGGCACGAGCGAGAATAATGTCCGCCGCCCCCTTGCCCCCCCCCCAATTTATAAACCCCGGTTCAAACATGAGGGAGTGGGATCGTCTGCACACGCTCGTTCCACTACCCCGCAATAAGTGCGCACGTACACACGCACTAATTGCGCGGGGAAGTGCAACCGGCCCCCAGACACCGCAATAAATCCGCGCGCGTGGCCAAGGGCGCGCGGCGGCGGGCCCCGGCCCGGCGCCCAGTCCCGTCACGCGCGTGGCCTGTCAGGCCCCTCCGACTTCCGGGCACCACGTGGCACTTGCGCGAAGCCCGAGGGATCGCCTCAAGATTCGACGGACTCCTCGATTCCCGCTACGGCCAGGATGCCGCGATCCGGTTTCCAAGAAAACCGACACGCAGTGGGTGTTGCCGGACCCGGCATTCGCAGATTCCGCCTTGCTCAAGGGGGAAGCTGTGAAGGCCCACTCATCCGAAGAGGACGGACCTTCACAGCTTCAGGGACTACTATCGGGGGGATGAAGCCCAGGCAGGCAACGGAACCCGGATCTATTTCAAAAACAGCAGGGCCCGCATCGCCCCACAAACCGGTGTGCGCCAGGCCGGGTCGCTCGACCCGGCAAGGCGCGCAACCCGGCCAAGACCCTTGACTCAGCAAGGTACGTCGACCCGGCCGCAACGGCTGGCGCAAGGCAACTCAGCCCGGCGCAACCTTGGCTTCCCCAGCAAGCCAACCCACCCGTGGCGTCCACAGCAACCCAGCCACGGGTCAGCTCCCGTCCCATCCAGGCCGTACGATGGGACGAGACCTCAATCACCGATGACCAAGACTACAGTGCCCCCGCCCATGCCCGTGGTCAGCCAGAGCGTGGCAACAGTGCCCCTTACCTACCCGCTGACCAGGGCTGGCACGGAACAGTGTTCCCGTCCTCGCAGCTGATGACAGCAAGCGGCGGCCTGACGGAGAACACTGTGCGCGGCTTGACTCGGCCACGCCATGATGATCGACAAGACGGCGCACAGTCCCCCTAGGCACGCGGGGCCCACACCTAGGGGAACCCGGCGAACCACAAGCTCCCAAGCGGGACCCAGCTTGGTACCCCGGACACCGACAATACGGACCCACCGACTTGGCATATTAACATTGTAACCCTGGGTGAGTTGATCTATAAAACCCCCCAGGAGTCCACGCCTACATGGGCATGATATGTCAGGTCCCCGGCATGCAAAGCAACACAAGATAAAGCAAGCAAGATAGGACTAGCCACTACCTAGCAAAACCAGGGAGAAGGACCAGCCCGAGCCTCGGCCAGCCTCCTTCCTCCTCCATACAGCTCCAGGAGCGACATTGTAGTATCGACCATCCAACTAAACTCGGCAGGACTAGGGGTGTTATCTCTCCGGAGAGCCCCGAACCTGGGTATGTCCGGCGTCCCGCGCCCGCGCATATCAACCTCGCCTCCGAAGCCCACCAGCGCCCTCGAGCCTCCTCCTCTCTTTAGCCATCCCTTGGCATCTGCCGTGCCCCCACCACGACAATGGACCACATTATAAAAATAACTTCATCCTTTCAACATTGAACATGAGCTTCGAAGGGGCTCACACAGCGAATACCTACAGGCACTGACGTCAAAACGTGTAAGAACACCACAACCACGCAGTGGCAGAGACAGGAGGAGGGGGGCAGAAGGGGCCCTGGCCCCCCTAATATTGTTGTATTAAGCCTAATATGCCTGCTAATAGATGATCAATGCTTGCAAAAATGGTGTATTCTTGTGAGCTGGTCCTCCCTGACAAGAATTTATTACACTTGGCCCTCCTCATACTATGTTCCTAGCTCCGCCACTGCAACCATGCATCAAACAAGTCCACTCTCCTCTTAAAAGAAACATCATATTTAAGAGCACACCAACACGATACATGTATAAAAACCACCGCTAGAACATAACTAAAACTCAAGTCAACATGAACAAAACTAGAACAAAACAACCGACAACAATAATATGCTAGATAAAAAAATTATTCCCACAAGTGAAAAAAGGCGTGGCGAAGCGCGCGTTTGCTCTAGTATATCTCTAACTCCAAACATTAGCTACACATGTAAGAGCAACTCTAATGGGGCGACCCATTTCGTCCGCCGCTGTCCGTTTGGGTTGGCGCAGACAGAAAAGTCGGCCTAACGCGCCGACCCAAACGGACGCGCGTCCGCTTTTCGTCCGCGGTGACCCATTCCCGGCCCATTTTTGAGCCGGGTTTGCGTCAGCGCAGACACGTGACGGACGCGCGCACGCTCGCCCTCTCCTCCCCCCGGGCCCGCTGGTCTGTGTCACATCGCCCTCCCCCATCCAACAGCAACCCTCACCCTCCTCCTCCGTCGCAGACGCTGTCGCCCATTTTTGTCGGCGACTCTGCCAGCTGCCAGGGCCTCCACATCCGCCCATCTACGCCGCCCGCCACCGCTGTCTTGTTGCCGGGAGCAGACTGCTTCCCACCCCCCGCGCCCCCCACCACACAGCCGCCCCCGGCCAAGAAGCCGCCCGGCCAGATCCTCACTGGCACGCTCGTTGGAAGCCGACATGCTCGTCAGACGCCGGCAGGACAGTAGCTGGTCCGTGCGCGCCGCGACTCCCTTCGCCGGCCATCTCCTTCGCTAACGCCCGCAAACTGTTAGACAGTTCGCCAAGGTACAAAATGGACTCCGCCGACGAGTTCTTTTTTCACAATTTCCTTTGCGACTCCGACGATTCGTCCTCCGATGATGAGGAGGAGATATTGGCTGCTGTGTTGGTCAATCACCACCTCAACAGCCAGCGGCCATTGTTTCGTGGCTCCATTCCGGGCCACCTTCCGGCATTGAATCGCAACCGAGAGAGCGGGCATTTCCTTCTTTGGAAGGACTACTTTGATACAACAAACCTGTTGTTCAAACATCAGAAATTCCGCCGTCGTTTCCGTATGAGTAGGCATGTCTTCAACCGTATTAGAGAGGGGGTGGTCGGCTATGATGACTATTTCGAGTGCAAAGAGGATGCCGTTGGCAAGATTGGTTTTTCCTCTTATCAGAAATGCACTGCTGCCATCCGAATGCTTGCATACGGAGTGCCTGGTGATCTCATTGATGAGTACGTCCGTATGAGCGAGTCTACCTGCCTAGAGTCTCTGTATAAGTTCTGCAAGACTGTTATTACTGTGTTTGGCCCCGAGTACTTGAGTGAGCCGACTGCTGAAGATACAACCCATTTGTTGGCGATGAATGCCAGCAGGGGCTTCCCAGGGATGCTTGGTACTATAGACTGTATGCATTGGGAGTGGAAGAACTGCCCTTCTGGTTGGCAAGGGCAGTATAAGGGCCATGTCGGGGCTTGCACTGTCATACTTGAGGCCGTGGCGTCTCAAGATCTCTGGATCTGACACTCTTACTTTGGCATGGACGAATCACACAATGATATCAACGTGCTTTAGTGCTCGCCGGTGTTTGCTAGGCTTGCCGAAGGCAACAGCCCACCGGTGAACTTTACAGTCAACGGCCACACCAACGACAAAGTATACTATCTGGGTGACGGTATCTATCCTCAGTGGACCACTATTGTCAAGACAATACCTAACCCTATCGGAGAGAAGAGGAAAAGATTTTCCCAAGAGCAGGAGAGTGCTAGGAAGGATGTCGAGGGTGCCTTTGGTGTTTTGCAATCTCGACGGGGCATCGTTCGGTATCCTGCTAATACCTGGAGCACACAGAAACTATGGGAGGTGATGACTGCTTGTGTGATCATGCATAATATGATCATAGAAGACGAGCGTCCGGAACGTCTGTATGATTATGGCTTTCAGTTTCAGGGTGAGAATGTTGTGCCTGAGCATGGAGTAGCGGCAACGTTTGAACAGTTCACCCAATTTTACAAAGACATGCGTATTTGGGAAACTCACGTGCAACTGCAAAATGATTTGGTTGAGTATATGTGGGCTCATGTTGGCAACCAATAGATGTATCTTCTTTTATTTGATTTGCAAAACTATGTGAGAGCTATGTGAGACGTTTTTATTTTCATTTGGCTTGTAATAAACTATGCTATTCTATTCGGTCCAAAACGATTTTATTTTGAACTATGCAATCATGCAAAAAAATAGGGGTGTGGCAGCCACGCCGGCACATATGGGTCGGCGCGTTGGGCGCCCTGCCGACCCATATCTAAAACAAGGCGGACATCGGACGGGCGGCTGACCCAAACAGACAAAAAGCGGACGAAATCGTCGTCCGTTTGCTCTAAAGGTCAACGAATGGAATTTCAGATTGGAACTTTGGACTCTGGTGCTTGTGGATTTGGACAGAGTGTTTTTTTAGTACTCCCTCCGTCTGAAAATACTTGTCGGAGAAATGAATGTATCTAGACATAATTTAGTTCTAGATACATCAATTTTCATCCATTCCCGCGACAAGTAATTCCGAACGGAGGGAGTAGTATTTTGACTGAGCTGATCTGCTGAGTATCTCTCGTGCATGAGGGCAGATTTTTTTTTTTTTTTTGAGGCAGTGCGTGACGGCAGATGTGACTTGCTGCTGCTTCGGCCTGTTAGTTAGTGGGCTGTGCCGCTCTAGCTGATGCCCGATGGGCTATTATTGATCTGTGGCAAGCTGCTGCGTAGTCTACTCTTCCTATTTTTCTCATATATACGTGGTACTATATATAGGAAACTGTTTGCAGGAAATTTTCGATGTACATCTATACACCCATGACCCATAGTGGATCCGCCCTTGGTGGGCTAGCCACTGGTCGGCGTTTATATGTGTCTGGCTCAAACCTGTACGCCTTGAATGGCACTTAGCAAATGTGAGTCTCCCCTTTTGTTGTGATTTGTTTTGCCCAATCTCATTTTATGTATAATCGCGCCGTACTTGTATCAATTCATTAGAGCCCTGGCGTTCACATTAATTCTGCATTATTACCCATGCGTTCATCTAGGATATCATGTGGAGGAGTGAAAATAAGAAAACTGCACGAATCATGTAGGAGTGGGCGGATGTGATTAAATCCTCATGTGGCACCATGTCTATTCGCGATTTATTGCCTCCGAGTCCTGCTAGGCGGAATCAAAAACTTTTGAACATCTACCGCCCAACTGATTATTGCACTGACGATTCTCAACAACAAAAAAATATTGCTCTGACAATACTTGCCTATCTCCCACCTACCCCCCTCTGTTGCTTCCATGGCTATGAATGCAGCTTGCATTGCTGTACGGAAGTCTTGCACTAGTCTTCCCCCTTTGAACCTTGTTCCCCTTTCTCCTCTCTGAATCCTGAATCCAAACTCGCTAATTTGGCCCTCTACTTGTGAGATCCCAAGCTAGAGCGCGTTCGTGTGGCTGATTCCATTGTGATCTATCCCAACATTTTCCACCCAACCTTCCATTCCATCTGCTACTTGCTGGATATGGTCCGGGTGGCCACGGGGGACGGCCGCCGCCGCAAGAATGCCCGGAGGGGGGCTCCGCGGGCGGCCGAGGTTGACGTCGTCCTGGACGAGCTTCTCGACCTGGTGTTCTTGCGCCTCCCCTCGTATCTCGACCTCGTCCGCGCCGCGTGCGCGTGCAGGCGCTGGCGCCGTGTAATCGCGGGCGACGGCGGCGGCTTCCTCCGTCGGTTCGGCTCTCTCCGCGGCGCGTCGTCCCCCCACGTCGTCGGCCGCTACCGCGTCGACGCGCGCCACCAGCACCCACGTCCGCCTGGCCGTAACCCCGTCTTCGTCCCCTCCTCGCGGCAGAGGGGTACCGTGGCCGAACGGAACCTGGCGCTTGACTTCCTCCCGCGGGGGGAATATGGGGGTCGTTGCTGGGAGCTCGTGGACAGCCGGGGCGGCCTCCTCCTCCTCCTCCTCGACGAGGGGATTGTTAGACTGTATTTACATGTATATATTGTAACGTTGTATACCGCCTCATTATATATATATATGTGATAGGCCACCTCTAGAGGGTTGTGCCGGTTCCCCCTAAAGCCTATTGTCTTACATGGTATCACGCTAGGTTACGTCCGTTTCCGCCTAAAAACCCTAAACCGCCGCCGCCGCCGCGCCCGCCGTCGCCGTCGCCCGACTGCTATGACGTCCGCCGCTGCGTCCGGCTCCACCGCCACCGGTTTTCTGCCGGCCTCCCTCGCGGCACTTCTCTCGAGGCCGCTGGATGCCGCCTCCCTTCAGGCGCCGATCGGGACACGGAGCGTCGGCTCCCTCTTCGCGCTCCCGCCGGCTGCTACTTCGCCCGGGCAGGCGCTTGTGGCCCACACCGCCGCCGCCCCGTCAACCGCGGCTGTCGCACCCTCGGCCACTGCGCCGCTGGTGACGGAGGACGTCGCGCTGGCAGGCTTCGCGGCGTCAACCGCGGCCATCGCGCCCTCTGTCACCGCGCCGGCTGCCCCTCTGACTGTTTCCACGGTGGTCTCACCTCAGCCAGTCTCCTCGATGGGATCGCAGCCGCCGCCGCCGTTTCACTTCGGCCATCTCATCATCATCAAGTTGTCGTCGGACAATTACATCTTCTGGCGCGCGCAGGTTCTTCCGCTTCTTGGGAGTCACTATCTGCTTGGCTATGTCGACGGCTCTCTCCCTTGCCCTCCTGCGCTGGTTGACAGCGTGCACGGTCCGGTCTATAATCCGGCTCACCGTGTCTGGACAGGGCAGGATCAGGCGAACCTCTCCTCCATCCAGGGGTCGCTCTCTCCGGCCGTTGTTGGGCTTGTTGTCTTCGCCAAGACGTCCCACGAGGCATGGACTATTCTTGAGCGCTCGTTTGCGGCACAGTCGCAGGCTCGTGTATCTGGGCTCCGTCGCCAACTTGGGGAGTGTCAGAAGCTTGACTCCACCGCCACTGAGTTCTACAACAAAGTCAAGAGTCTCGCCGACACGCTGGCCTCCATTGGACAGCCCCTCACCGACTCCGAGTTCAACTCGTTTATTGTCAATGGTCTTGATGAGGAGTATGACGCCCTAGTCGAGATCATCAATGAGAGGGGCAACTCCACGCCCATGCCAGCACACGAGGTCTTTTCACGCCTCCTGCTTACTGAGCAACGAGTCGAGACGCGCCGATCCAGGGGCAACGGCGCCCTCTCGGCAAACGCCGCCACCAAGGGTGGTCGCTCCTCTGCTTCATCCAGGGCTCCTTCGGGGCAGTCACCACCACCCGCTTCGGCCCCTCCTCCTACTGCGACGCTACCAGGGGCTGGCGGTCCACGTGTGTGCCAGCTTTGTGGTCGCGATGGGCACTGGGCCTCGAAGTGTCACAAGCGCTTCCAGCGGGGTTTTCTTGGTCTCGGCAATGATGGGAAGGATACACGCAACTTTGCTCGTCAGGTCGGCATGGCTGATCGTCCGCCGCCGCAGAAGCCACAAGGACACACTCAGTCCTACTCCATTGATCCCCACTGGTACATGGACTCTGGGGCGACAGAGCACCTGACCAGTGAGATGGGGAAGCTTCATACTCGTGAACCCTACCATGGCTCCGACAAGATCCACACCGCCAATGGAGCAGGTATGCACATCTCTCATATTGGTCAAGCATCACTTCTCACTAGACATGCCAATAGGAGTCTTCAACTTCGCAATGTTCTTCGAGTTCCATCTGTGACACGTAATCTTCTTTCAGTTCCTAAACTCACTCGTGATAATAATGTGCTTTGTGAATTTCATCCTTTTGATCTTTTTATTAAGGATCGGGGCACGAGGGACATTCTTCTTAGTGGGCGGCTCTGCCAAGGTCTCTATCGTCTGGAGCATCCTGGCGTCGCTCGCGTCTTCAGTGGAGTTCGGGTATCTCCGTCACAGTGGCATGCTCGTCTTGGTCACCCGGCCACACCTATTGTCCGGCATGTTTTGCGTCGTCATGAGCTTCCTAGTGTGTCTAGTAATAAAGATGTAGCAGTGTGTGATGCTTGTCAGCAGGGGAAGAGTCATCAACTTCCTTTTTCGGAGTCCAGTCGTGAGGTGAAACATCCTTTAGAACTTGTGTTTTCAGATGTATGGGGTCCTGCTCAGACTTCTGTTAGTGGTCATAATTACTATATCAGTTTTGTTGATGCTTACAGCCGCTTTACCTGGCTTTATCTTATCAAACGTAAATCTGATGTGTTTGACATTCTTTTTCAGTTCCAAAAACATGTTGAACGCCTTCTCAAGCACAAAATTGTTCATGTTCAGTCGGACTGGGGTGGCGAGTATCGCAACCTCAACTCCTTCTTTCAGTCGCTTGGGATCACTCACCGTTTAGCATGTCCACATACACATCAGCAGAATGGTTCAGTAGAACGTAAGCATCGTCACATTGTAGAAGCTGGTCTGACTCTTTTGGCCCATGCATCTGTTCCGTTTCGTTTTTGGAGTGATGCTTTCACCACTGCATGTTTTCTCATCAATCATACTCCCACTCGTGTTTTGAATATGAAGACTCCCATTGAAGTTCTCCTTAATGAACAACCGGACTACACCTTTCTCAAGGTGTTTGGGTGTGCTTGCTGGCCCCATCTCCGTCCCTATAACAAGCGTAAGCTCGAGTTTCGTTCCAAGAAGTGTGTTTTTCTTGGTTATAGCTCTCTTCATAAAGGATACAAATGTCTTCATGTGCCCACTAATCGTGTCTACATCTCTCGGGATGTTGTGTTTGATGAGCATGTTTTTCCCTTTGCCAAACTCCCTGTGTCCACTACCGAGCCACCTGTCATGCATTTATCCTCTGTTGCTTCTGACCAATTTGATTATGTTGCATATTCTCCTCTATTGTTGCCTAACCATGGTGCAGGCACTGGTCGTGGGGCTCGTTTGGAGATTCTGGAAGTGCCATCTTCCTCTTCGTCGCCATCGCCTTCATCCTCGGCACCTTCTGTTGTGCATGAGGAGCACATGGCGCCCCTGCATGGCCTCGGTTTCCGTGCTCATGCACGGCCGATCGACGTCCTGGCCCGGTCGCCTCTGGCTTCTGGGCTGCCTTCGCCATCGTCGCGCCCTGCAACCCCGCCGACTGGGTCGGCCTCCTCGGTCCCCGTCTCGCCCAGGGCGTCGGGGCAGTCATCACCAGGCCTGGCCTCGCCCGCCCCTGCCTCGCCCAGGGTGTCTGGGCCCTTCTCACCAGGGCCGGCCTCGCCTGCTCTCGCCTCGCCAAGGCCGTCTGGGTCGGTGTTACAGGAGCTGGCCTCGCCCACTCTCGGTTCGCCAATGGCCTCTGAGCCCCTGTCGTGGGGCCAGTCTTCGCCATGCAGCCCGGAGTCGTCTGTCCCGAGCTCGCCTGAGGTGATTCCTGCATCTCCGGCGACCGTCACGTCTCCGTCACCTTCGCCTCCGCCGGCTCCTGCTGCTGCTCTACGTCCACATACGCGCAGTCGGAGTGGCATTTTTCAGCCTAAGCAACGTCACGATGGCACAGTTGCTTGGTTAGCGGCGTGCATGTCTGCTGCTCTCGCAGATCCATCCTCTGAGCCACGCACGTATCAAGCTGCTATGCGCATTCCTCATTGGAGAGAGGCCATGGAGCAGGAGTATCAAGCGCTTCTTCGCAATCAGACATGGACTCTTGTTCGTCCACAATCACGGGTAAATGTCATTGATTCCAAATGGGTTTTCAAAGTGAAGAGGCATTCTGATGGGTCCATTGAGCGCTATAAGGCTCGTCTGGTTGCTCGTGGTTTTCGACAGCGTTTTGGACTTGACTATGAAGACACCTTCAGTCCAGTGGTCAAGCCTACTACCATCAGACTTCTTCTCTCTCTGGCTGTTACTCGAGGTTGGTTTCTTCGTCAGCTTGATGTTCAAAATGCTTTTCTTCATGGTGTCTTGGCGGAGGAGGTTTACATGCGCCAGCCTCCGGGTTTCTCTGATCCGGATCGCCCTGATCATCTCTGTTGTCTGTCCAAGGCAATTTATGGTCTGAAGCAGGCTCCTCGTGCTTGGCATGCTCGTCTTGCAATGGCTCTTCGTGCTCATGGTTTTGCATCATCAACTGCTGACTCCTCATTGTTTCTTCTTTAAAGGCCTGAGGTTACTATGTACTTATTGGTCTATGTAGATGATATCATTTTGGTCAGCTCCTCTCAGTCGGCTGCTACTGCGCTTGTTCGCTCACTTGGTGCTGATTTTGCGGTCAAGGACCTTGGGAAGCTTCATTACTTTCTTGGTGTGGAGGTTACTTCTCGTGCTGCTGGCCTTGTTATGACGCAGAAGAAGTACTCTCTGAATTTGTTGCAGCGAGCTGGGATGCTTAAGTGCAAACCGACGACTACACCCATGTCTACCACTGATAAGCTCAATGCTGTTGATGGTGTGCTTCTTTCTTCTTCTGATGCGACAGAGTACAGGAGTATTGTTGGTGGGCTCCAGTACTTGACGATCACGCGACCAGACATTTCCTATGCTGTTAACCGAGTCTGCCAGTATCTGCAGTCACCCCGTGACACTCATTGGTCTGCTGTTAAGCGGATTTTGCGCTATATTCGTTTCACGGTGGCTCATGGTTTGCATATTCGGCCGTCTGACTCTGGTTGTCTTTCAACATATTCTGATGCAGACTGGGCTGGCAATCCGGATGACAGGCGATCCACGGGGGGTTATGCTGTCTTCTTTGGCTCTAACCTGATTGCCTGGAGTGCTCGGAAACAGGCTACTGTCTCGCGTAGCAGTACTGAGGCTGAGTATAAGGCTGTGGCCAATGCCACATCAGAGATCATCTGGGTACAGTCCTTGCTTCAGGAGTTAAGTATACCCCAATCACAGCCTCCTGTTCTTTGGTGTGATAACATCGGTGCTACATACCTTTCTGCAAATCCGGTATTCCATGCCCGAACGAAACACATTGAAGTTGACTATCACTTTGTGCGTGAACGTGTCTCTCAGAAGCAACTACAGATCAAGTTTATTTCTTCCAAGGATCAACTTGCTGACATCTTCACCAAGCCATTGCCTTTGCCATAGTTTAAGACTTGCAGGCGCAATCTTACCCTTCTAGATTCATTAGAAAGTGGCTAAGATTGAGGGAGGGTGTTAGACTGTATTTACATGTATATATTGTAACGTTGTATACCACCTCATTATATATATATATGTGATAGGCCACCCTTAGAGGGTTGTGCCGGTTCCCCCCAAAGCCTATTGTCTTACAGATTTACACGGTGCTCCTCGTCTGCGGCCCCCTGGCGCGGCGCTACAAGGAGATCCTAACTCGGCGTGGTTCCGCGACTGCGATTTCCTAGGCGCCTTCCTTCTTGATGGCGAGGACGCCGGCACGCGCTTCAGCATGTCAAATTTCAGGGTGACGTGCGCCGTCTATTCCTGCGGGCATCGTATCGTCAGGGCCTGCGCCTTCTCGTCCGTTCGCGGCGGCCGCTGGACCTCCGGCGCCGGACGCAGCAGCACTGCAGACTGCGGATTGGGTATCATCCACTTCGCGGGGAGCGACGACGGGTTCGCCTACTGGACGGCCGGGGACAACATTGTTCTTACTCTGGACAAGGACGCCGCCGAGTTCACCTCTTCCGTCTTGCCCGACGACGGGGAGTACGCCGCTCTCCGGAACAAGCACCACGCCACGGAGTACGCCTACCATCAGCCGTGGCCACCTACGATCGAAGCTTGTTTGTCCTAGCTGCCGTGGCTTGGAGATATCCATGGTGGCGTCCCAGGTTCTCAATTCTGCCGTTTATTGTGATGTTCCTTGAGCATGGAGTACCAGGGTCCGTCATTCTTCTGTAGGCATAAAGTGGTAACCAGCTTGTCAATTTTTCAGATCTTTAATTGTGTTTGTTCGTAATCGTTTACTGCTCGGCTCATTGGATTGTATCAGTGCTAGTTTGAACATTTTCCTGGTCTGGAGATTCCTTTCGTAAATGTGAAATTGTTTGTTTTGGATTGGAGAAGTTTGGGCTGACTGTGAAGCAGTAGTAGTATATAAAGAATTTTTTTACTGGTGCTGAAGGGGGTTTACCAACGAAATATTTGGAGATTTCTATTCAAAACACTTAGCTTAGGAACATAGTTTAAAGAAAAAGAGAGGATAAAGTAGAAAACAAGTTGGGTATTTGGCCTGCAGGTTGTAAATTAGTTTTATAGAGGTCTGGCTTAAGCAACAACGCATAATATATGATGACTTTCTTTGAGATTTCTAAAGAACCTTTTAATAAAATAGATTGAACAAGGCTATAACTCATAGATATCATCCTGTTAATTGGCTGCCAACCCATATGCCATGGTGGCCTATGGTCTATAGATTTGGACTTCACTTGCTTGCTCAGTACCGATGGATGGGTATGCAAAATTAAAAATTAAGATGGTTTGTGCAAAGAATGATATCAGGCTTTCGGTCCTCTGTTGTTTAATCTGATTTCAATAATGAAACTACCG
>NC_041389.1:531558953-531569670 GCF_002162155.2 Triticum dicoccoides | reverse complement strand
GACACATCAATGGTTATTTATAGCTAGAATGTTATAGCTAGAATGTTTGGGATTGCCTTTGAGGCAAAACAATTGCCAGGGGGATTAATAGCAGGGTGTCACCAATGTACTCCCTCCGTCCGAAAATACTTGTCGGAGAAATACATAAAAATGGATGTATCTAGCTAAAAAACATTTAGATACATTCATTCCTCCGACAAGTATTTTCGGACGGAGGGAGTACTAGATTATGGGCAATTTGATGTTTGGGATTGTGAGGGGAGCTTGAGCAACTCCGATTGATAGGCTTTATGAGGGACACATGGGAGGAGGTAGGCAGTGACAAAGAGGAGATGTGAGAGTGTTACCTTGTCGGATCCCACGACGACAATAAATTTCTTTCTAGGGACATCATTAAGAAGTACTCCCTCCGTTCCAAATTACTCGTCGCTGAAATGGATGTATCTAGAACTAAAATACATCTAAATACATCTATACGTGCGACAAGTAATTCGGAACGGAGGAAGTAGAAAACATGTACTGGTGGAAATGATGGAGCTATGCCCAACAAAGCCCAGATGCTCGGAAACCCATGTGATACGGTTGTGATCAATGTGTATGAGGACTTTCCAAAATCAAATGTAAGCGCGAGAAGAAGAGTTACTGTAAAGTGGTAAGCCGATCCTTCGCTCTCGTGACCGCGTCGCCCCCGGCGTGCGGCCGGCCGCGCACCTCTCTCTCCCGCCTCCAGCCCTCCTCTCCCCTTCCTCCCCGCCGCGGCCCGGATCTAGGCCCTACGGGGCCCATCTGGGCCTGGGCGGGCCGGCGGCGGGGCTGGTTGGCGGCGTGATTCCCGGGATGCAGGGGAACGGTGTTGCGTGACGGGGGCTGGCGGCACCGATGCCAGCTTGCTGCAGCACGGCCGGCGGGGCTTAGCGGGCCTGTTTCGGGCCTGGACGGGCAAGGGGTGGCCTGGTATGCCCCGCCGCCGTGTCCGGTCGGCTACCGCGACAGTGCCGGAGGCTCGACTTCTCGCACGACGACGGTGGAGGTGGTTCCCTTCCGCTCGGCTTTGGTGTTGTTGTTCTCGTCGCTTGGCGCCTCTCTCCGGTCTTCTCGGCCTCGTTGTGGTCCTCGTAGTGAGACGGCGTGGGCGGCGGCGCAACCGCGGTGGCGCAATGGGTGGTTGTTTGGGCGGTGGTGTTTGGTGTGCGGGAGAAATCCTTGCCGGTTCGTCTGGCGCCGTTGCGGTGACACCGGCGGGTGCCACCATTCCTTCTTGAAGGGCGTCGGTGGTAGCCATCCCCTACTTTCCTCCGCATACCGGGAGAAACCCTAGGACTTGTCCGGGCAGCAGCGTCATTGGCGTCGCATTCCTTCTTGGAGGTGCTGCTTGGTATGCGGCACTCGGAGCCTCGGGCTGTGGTGGGGTGTTTCCGGAGGGCGCAGCAGTGGCGGGCCTTCCGCGCTTTGTCGATCTGCCGTTGTTGGCATTATGTTCTCCTCCTTTTTTGTGTTTTGGCTTGTTGTGCTGCTCGCCCCAGCGTCGAGATGTATCCTATGTTGGCTGGTTGTTTTGGACTACAAAGCGGGGGAAACCCTTTTTCGGTAATGTAAGAACGATAGTTTACTGTGTTTTTTTTTGTTGAATACAAACGAGGAAATCTTGGATGGTCCTCCCACTGATGGTTTTTGTGAATGAGGTTAATGAACCCCTGCAATTTGCTGGCAAGGAGTTTAGTGACAAGTTTAAGGCTAGAATTTAGGAGGGAAATGAACACCTAATCATTGGTTGCCCTAAAAAACATCTAATCACTGATGATTTCTGGGGGGAAACCTTAGAGATTTCGGCATTGTAGGTTTGATTAAGACCTGATGGAAGTCGTCACAAACAACAAGTCCCATTTTATTCTGTTTCGGCACTTCTTTAGGAATAGGCACTTGAAGTCATCATGCCCAGGATACTATCAATGGGGATATTATGGACATTTTTTTTTCAAAAAAAATCTCTGGTGAAAAAGGCGCAGGTAAAACAGAGAGACTCTCATGGGCCACGGCGATTGAGAAGTGATTGAGGTTAAAATACATGGTATGTTTCTTTAGGAACTTGCTATGCTTTATTGAGCAAACGAAATGTTCATCGAAATATAACGATGGAAGGTGTTCCAGATGACCATTTCACGATCATACTTTACGGCCAAGAAGATACCTTCAAGATAATCCGCACCATTCTACATGATTATGAATTGGCCTCGGGACAGAGAGTAAACCTCCAAAAATCTGCCATTTTCTATGGCAAGGGGAGTACGGAAGATATGAAACAGGAGGTGCAGCAGATTATTGGCATCTCTGTGGAAGCGAGTGAGAGATATCTCGGGCTGCCGACAGTTGTGGGAAGATCAAAGGAATGAACTTTCAAATATGTTAAGGAGAGTGCTAGAGGAAAAGTGGGTGGATGGAAGGGACAAGGATTGTCCAAAACTGCAAGAGAGGTGCTTGTAAAATCAGGCCTCCAATCAACACCAACCTTTACTATGAGCTTTTTCCAACTCAGAAAGAAAATGTGCGGGAATCTGTCAACTATCTCTTCAAACTTCCGGTGGGGTGAAACGAATGGTCAAAGAAAGGTGCATTGGATCGCCTGGGATAAGATGTGTACGAGGAAACATGAAGGGGGTCTTGGATTTTGCGACCCGGAGGCGTTCAACCAAGCTATGCTCGCAAAACAAGCGTGGAGGTTGATGCAGGACGCGAACTCTTTGTGTGCCAGGGTTTTGAAGGCTCGGTACTTTGTGGAAGGCTCCATTCTTAATGCTACCTGTCCAGACGGGGGCTCCTTCACATTCAGAAGTATCATACATGGCAGGAACCTCCTGTTAGATGGGCTGATATGGAGGATTGGAGATGGCACAAGTGTGAAAATTCACCATGATAACTGGATCCCACGGAAAGGAAGCTTGAGGCCACTGGGCCAAAGCTATGTAGATGGGATAACGCATGTAAGTGATCTTCTTAACGAGCACGGCAACGCTTGGGACCAAGCAAAGCTGCAAGCTATGTTTCCCCAGGACGAGGTGGATGATATCATGCAAATTACGATTGGAGGGCCGACGATGGAGGATTATCTAGCATGGAATTTCACCAAAGATGGTGTCTTCACGGTGCGGTCGGCGTACCACCTACGGATGACCCAGAAACGACTGAAAACGGGCCGACCGGAAACATCATCTAACGTGGCGGACCACAAGGCGTGGATGAGCTTATGGGACACCGTAGCTCCGGGAAAGGCTAAAATGCATATGTTTTCACTCAGCGAAGTTTTGGAAGATGATGCAATCGGAGATGAGGGTGCCGGTTGCGATCCCACCGGAGTCAGTCAGCCCCCAGACTACATTATCAAAATGGCTCTTGACGTGGTTTGCTGACGCATCCGACGATGCAAAAGATGTCCAGGTCCAAGGGGTATATGCTCTGTGGCTCGCGCGGAACAATGCAAGAGAAGGTCAGAGAATAGAAGAAGAGGGAGCAATTGCGAAAAGGGTAATGCACCTAATGAAGGAGTGGCAGTCCATTCATGGAAGGAAGAGCAGGCAAGCATCGCAGGTCCAACGGGAGAAGTGGCAACCACCAGATGATGGGTGGATCAAGGTAAACGTCGACGGTGCTCTGTCCAAACTGGGGGAGATGGGAGGCGCTGGAGTTGTGTTCAGGAATCAGGAGGGGGCTTTCTTGGGAGGATCATGTCATGCTTATCCGAGCTGCAAGGACCCGGCAAGAGCAGAACTATATGCTTGTAGAAGAGCAGCTCAGCTCGCAACAGAACTCAATGTACAAAACCTTCACGTTGAAATGGACTGCAAGGAGATCGTTTGCAAGCTGAGGAACAAGGGGAAGGATCTCTCGGAGCTGGGACCGATCATCGAGGAGGTTAAGCAGATCCTGACTTCGAGAGAACGCTGGAAAATCACATGGGTTAGCCGATCTGCTAACGTTGCTGCACATCGGTTAGCTAGGCATGGAGTGGCAACTAATTTATGTAATGTTTGGTTACATGAACCACCTGACTGCATTCTGCAGGTTGTATCAGACGAAATCCCTAGCTGGGAGCTTTAGATAAAGTTAAGATGTGAGTTCCAAAAAAAAAAAATAATCCGCACCACAAATAAAAAATAGTCCACACCATGACCCATGAGAGTCTCTCTTTTTATTTTACTCCATCCGTTCGGAAATACTTGTCGCATAAAATAGATAAAATTAGATGTATCTAGAACTAAAATACGTCTAGATATATCCATTTCCCCGACAAGTATTTCCGGACAGAGGGAGTATTTGATATAGGCAATAAATATCGTCCAAATGCCATCATCAGAAACACCTTAAAAATGCATATTATTTTTAAGGGGAAAATGGCAATAATTATGCATGAATTTGCATTTTATTTAACACATCACAAATGAGTGTAGCTTGTCTCTATTTTTCTTCTTCGGTGCTCTTACATGTTTACAATATAAACATATATGAAAAAAGCCAATTTTTTGATTCACATCGCAGGCATGCACACACCGCCACTTGTTTATCTTTTTGAAGAACCAGCAGTTTCAGAGAATACAAGCACTAGCAATGCATGAAAATACATGATTTTATTTATCGTGGCTGAATTATTACATCTTGGTACCAGTTACCATAAGTACCCCCCTAAAAGGAATGCATCCCAAAACTATCTCTCTAAAAGGAATGAGCCCCAAACTATCAAAAAGGGAAAGAAAAATGGCAAACAAAAAAAACTGAGAAAGGGGCTAAAGGTATGTATTTGTGTGCTGTGGAGAAGAGTGGTCTACCTAGGCATGACTGACTGTAATGTGTTGAGACATTATTTACACAGAAAAAAATGATGATGCAACTAAAAAATGTTTGATTTTTGTGTATATGCACTGTCTATATGCAAAAGGAATATGTAAAAAAGGGAAAAGAAAGAAAAAGGATCGATCAGATCTAATCAACCGTGAATTTATGCTGCATCTGGGTGTAGTACATGTTGGTGTTCATTGGTAGCCTTGGCGAATCTGCCCTTGAGTCGCTTTCGCGTGTCCGCCCTTGCTTTTCGGGACGCATACATGATCTGCTTGCAGAACCTGCAAAATTGTTTCAAATTCAAATTCACATCAATTGCTTTTTTTGTCCGTATATAGAAGAGTTGTCAAATGATAAATTAATTCAGACTTACTTCCTGTTCTTCTTCTTCTCGTTGTACCTTTGCTTGGCCCTGTCCCTTTCCTCTCTCTTCTTACTAATGGTGCTCGGATCTTGCTGATGATGAGCCACCGCTGCTTGCTCATCCGCGGTCAGCATCTGTGATGGCCGGTTGGCATGATGACAGTCAGTGCCATTCTCCGGTGGTGGTGGCGGCGATATTAGGGGCAAGGCAGGGTAGAAAGTAGGGAAGTCATCAAGGAGCAGCGATGGATGATGATCGTTGCCCATGGATTGCAGAAGAGTAGTCGATGTCATGGCCGGCTGGCACGATAATGTTGATGGGTTGTAAGATGATGAGATGTGGCAGATTGACGGTGGCAGCTGCTGCTGTTGCTGCCAAGAAATTAAACCAAGCAATGTTATTTGTCATTGCCAAATAACTGGGATGCAAATTAATTTTGTTAATTAGCAGTGTGAGTGAGCGAATGAGTGGTATGTATGTATGTACCTCAAAAGTGAGTGAAGGCCCAGCTAAGTGATGACCAACAAGTACTCCATTAGTATTCTCAAGCACAGAACATTGTGGAGCACAGGTAGTTGAGCAGCCATTGTTCCAATCATCACAGACGAAGCTACTGCTGTTGGGGCCTCTTTGATCTCCTACTATTGTTGTTGTGCCACTCGCATCGCAGATCTGAGATCCATCCTCCATGAATGTAGTGAGAGCACCACAAATTAACACAATGAGTACTCATGCGCCATCCTAGTTAAGAGGTAAGAGAGATATTCAATCGTAATTAGCCGTCGATTCATCGAGGCGGCGGAAACCATCTTGGCACTTGTAGCTTGCATTTGTTGGCTTTATGCGCTAAAAATGAAGGTTTTTAGACGATTCATTTACCTTTGTACAATTCGCTCAACTAGAGAAAGACATCCTTTCTTTTACCATATACTCCATTACCAAATGAAAGTTATTTTTCAGATTTTTAACTTGGAAGATCGATACTTAGTCTCGATCCATATTTAACAGTCCCCTGTTTTCCTTGAAAAAGCAAGATTGCAATTGCACATTTTTCATACTCAAGTTAGTACATTTTGTTAAGAAAAAAACCCTTCAGGTGTGCCTTTTGTTTCTTGAGGGTTCACTGGTTCTGTAGTATCTGTGTAATTTTTCTAGAACTCATTTTTGCTTTTTATGTGATGTATACAGTCAAACTAACTAACATGCGTTCAATAGTGATTAGAAGGTACTGTCAGTCAGTTAGTTGGATATAAAGATCAAGCTTGGTACCACAAAAATTGAGAGGAGAACAGAACATTCATGGTAACCTTCATTAATCATTTCATCTGATCCCACAATTACATGTTATCCTTCATTAATCATTCATATGATCCTTAGATCATCGATCCACCATTACATGTACCAGGAAAGAAATCTTCATTTTTTACATCACAGATAGCACACTCCCCACTTCCTTTTGTTACAATACAATGTAGGTAGTAGCGCCAAGCCTATATCATTCCCTTGATCATTAATCACTCACACTCTCTCACTCACTTTGTATTGTCATCATTCTCTCTTCTACATATCATTCTTTTGATCGATACATAGAAGCACTAATCACTGAATTTAGCTGCTGGATCACACACAATGTATCACACAATCAAACTGTCCAAGGAAGATTTGGCACACAAGAAACAAGACGATCAAGAAGAGTCTCCCACAATTGCACATACTGGCGCAAAAAAGAAGTGAAATTTGGAAATAAACCCAGTAGATGTTGTACCTGAACATCCTGTAGGATTTGGGGTAGGTTGTCGGCGAGCCAGGCGTCGAAGTCCTGCTGCGACGATGACGGCGCGTCGACGGAGAGGGTGCGGAGGACCTCGGCGGGCGCGGGGCAGCCAGTGTAAACCTCCACGAGGGAGGCGCCGCCGCGGCCGTCCGCGCGGCCGTCGGCGCAGTCGGTGCAGAGCGTGGCCCGCTGGGCGCCGATTTGGCAGCGGAGCGCGGCGGGCGCGGGGCAGCAGCCGTCGCAGAGCGGGGCGCGCGAATGGAGGCTCGCGAGCTCGCTGGCGCCGTGCACGGCGCCGTCGCACTCGAGGCAGAGCCTGGCGCCGTCGGCGAAGCAGAAGACGACGGCGCGCTCCGTGACGCAGTTGCTGCACCTGGACGACGACGAGGGGAGCAGCTGGTGGTGGTCCGCCATTATGATGGCGCGTGCGCAGAGTGATGGCACTCCTCATTCATCTACCAGCGCATCCGCACTGCACGTGCCAAGGGCGGCGATGGCGAGTGGACGACGGACGGATGGGGCGGCGGCGCCGGCGAGGTGGGGGTCTAGAGGTGAAGAAATAGGCGGCGGGGGCTGGGGGGGAGGAGAGGCCCGGAGGGGTCTTGGCGGTTGGTTTGCGGTTGACGGGCGTGCCAAGTCCCCACGTAATGCGGGCCACGGCGGTTAGTTTGCGGGCACCGACTCGCGTGGGGGTCCTCGGCAGGCGGCGGATCTGGCGAGGCCCTCTGCTGGTTGGCGTCAGCGCGGTCTCGTGGCAGCGGCGTGAGGCCACGGCGGTGCTCCTCCCCTTTCCGCAGGCACATTGGACTCGAGCATGCGGCTATCCACGGCGACCGTCGGCTGGGGCTACCATGTAGCGGGGCTTTGGAGGTGGTCATGGCCGGTACTGTGAAGGTTGCGTGCGGCTGGAGTTGCTGGTGCCTCTGTTGAAAAAAATTTAGGATCATGCAGGAATAGCCCTTCAAGGCATATTTTTACGAGCACTCGTACACAACAGATATCTGTTTATCCATGCTCTTGTCAAATTGCAGCTCACGGCTGGATTGCCATCGTGCAGCTGTCATGAAGATAGTCCTCGTCCGCACATCAGTTTCGTATTTTTATAAAAAAAGAGTTAATTGTACAGAAGTACCACAATTGGGGCATTGGAAGCAGATTGGTACCAGGTTTGGTAATTTTTACGTGTCAGTACCAAGTCTGGGGCTAACCGTTACAAAAAGGTCTAAATCGCGTATAAACGCGTATTGACGGTGTATCTGACCGGCGGGGCCCGCCTGTCAGGTGCTGATGTGGCATTTTTTTGCTGAAAACCCCTTTGCTTTAAATGCCCTCCCATCCCCATCCCCATTTAGATCCAATCGAAACAAAGAGGGCTACGATTCATCGCCGTCGCCGTCTCGAGACAACGACGCCGCCCCCCACGACGCATCCACAGTCGTCGCTGGCTCCCTCCTTCGCCGGCCCTGAGCTCCCCTGCGACCGCCGCCTCCCTCCGTCGCCCGTCTCCTCCAGTGCCCGTGTGCCCATCCGTCGCCGGCCCCTCCGCGCCGACCCGTCCCCGCCGGCTTTCTCCTGCCTGACGCCGATGACGAGGACACGAGCGGGAGCTGCGGCAGCGAGAAAAGAGGAAAAAGAGAGGGGAATGGAGGAGGGCTCACTAGGGAGCTCGAATCCGAGCTCAGGGAAGCCGGGGGCGGATCGTGGCGGTGGGAATCGGCGGCGGACGACGGTGACGCGAGGTGAGGATGGAGAGGAAGAGGAACCTCCTGGTGGCGCCCATGGAGCCGGGACAGAAGGAGGAGAAGAGGGAAGGCGTCAGGCTGGAGCCTGGAGCTACGGGAGGACATCCATGGCGGCTTGGCGTCGGGCTCCGGCTAGGTAGGGCGCTGGCGCGTCGCGGTCAACGGGAAGGCGGTGGCTCGATGCAGGGACTCCGGCGTCGAGGGACGAAGGGGAAGGACAGATCCGAGGTTCTCCAGCGCGGATTGGCCGGGAAACAAGGCGGCGCGTCGGGCTGGAGCTACGGGAGGCCATCAATGGTGGCTTGCCGTCGGGCTCCTGTCCAAAGGGGAAGAGAGGGAGCTCCGGGTGAGAGAGAGAGAAGAAAAAATGGAAGGAGGAAGAGAAGGAGAGAGGCAGGTTGCGGGGACGGCCTGGTCCTATTCCACGGTGATGGTGCTCCGGTGGCCGGCCGACGGCGAGGCGGGGCGGAGGCCGGGGCGGGGCGGGGCGGTGGTTACGAGAGCCGAAGGAGCTCGGGCTCGACGGGAGCCCCTCGATCCAGATCGGGCGCCACCGCGTGTGGTTTTTTTTGCAAATTACATGCCACGTCGGCACCCGACAGGTGTGCCCCGCTGGTCAGATACCCCGTCAATACGTGTTTATACGCGGTTTAGACCTTTTTGTAACGGTTAGCCCCAGACTTGATACTGACACGTAAAAATTACCAAACTTGGTACCAATCTGCTTCCAATGCCCCAATTGTGGTACTTCCGTGCAATTAACTCATAAAAGAAACTCTAAGCACCATAGGTCACTCAAGTCTCAAACCCGGATGAACAAGCATGCTCCTTGCGGGCCTAGCCAATAGGGTGATATGTTCCCGTGTCTTCGTTGAGAGCTCGAAACCATATATGACGGGGCGCTAGCTGTTGCTCCATAGGAGTGGGTGCAAGGTGGGGCGTTGCACCCCTGGCCGTGACAGACTATCCCCGTACGTCGCCCAGTGTGTATTCTCTATGGCCTTTCTAAGTCCGTTTCATGGTAGTCACAGCGGTGAGGCAGCTAATTTCCCTTCAATGGGTGGCATATGTTTCAAAGATTGATGTCGGAGTGGCTACCTCAGTTGGCTCTTCAATGGGCCTCGTGGTGGCGGTTGTGGCTACACTTCTTGCTGATGTGTAGTGGCGGGTGACCCAGCCTTATCCTTTGTTGGAGGCAGTGGCGGCACCCAAATATGGTTATGGAGATCTCTACTTGGTGTGGCGAGCCTTTTTTTGGGTCAGGCATGCTGACGTGCATACCTCGTCGTGGCGTGGATGAACTACCGAGTGGAAGCTCTGCGCTTTGGCGTCTCCCACGGTGTTGTTTTTCTCATGAGGACGTCCGCACGGTCCTCTCCATGCCAGGGCTCCAGATGAAAACCCTTTCCCGTTCCTTTAGACTCGACGACGGCGATGCTATGTACGTTACCCTGTTGAGGGCGCTGTCGTGGAGCTCAGATGCCTTAGGTCATATGGAGTGGCACTGGCTTGAGGCCCTCGTGTATGCTCGACTGCTTAGTCATATAATTTTGTGCACTTAAGCATTGTTTTGGGGTAATATTTATTAACTATTTATTCCTTGATCTGCTTTGTAAAGGGACAATGGGGCAAAACCATATTTATAGTTTTCGGAATCTATAAAGTAGAAAAAGCGAAGATAAAGGAGAAAACAAGTTGGATACTTGGCAGGGTAAATATATTTCTTAGTTGGTAAATTAGTTCTATTAAGGTTCAGCTTAAGCAACATCCATAATATATGATGTCTTTGTTTGTGATTTCTAAAGAACCTTTTAATACTAAAATAGATTGAACAGGGCTAACACTCATAGATATCATCTTGCTAATTGGCTGCCAGCCCATATACCATGGTGGCCTGGGGTCTATATATTTGGAGGTCACATATTTATGCTTGCTCAGTACCAGATGGATGGGTATGGAAAATTGAAAATTAAGATGGTTTGTGCAAAGAATGATAGTATCAGATCT
>NC_041389.1:531556952-531558659 GCF_002162155.2 Triticum dicoccoides | reverse complement strand
TTGAATTGAGAAGGATACCTGGTTCTTGGCTTTTGCTGACTAAGAGGGAAGCAAGGTATATAAAGGGGAAACTGCCCACTGCCAAACAAAAAGATTAGTAAGATTAAGTGTTTTTTCATAAAAGACGTTGATGAAAAGGAGGCATGCACTACTGGAATCGCCCTATACGCCGAGTGCCATGGACACTCGTCAAAGAGTCAATAACCGCCGGCAACACCTTTGCTGAGAGTTGCATTGTACGTATTCTTAATAATGAAGACCGAAGCTTAATGCGGTTGGACTATTGAACTATTTAAACATGTCATTTTGCTTGTCGGTAGGCGAGGTGGGACTAAATCTTTGCCGAGAGCAACTCTCGGTAAAGAGTTGTAACCGTGACCGTGCCGTTAGTCGCCGCCGGATGTGCCACATGGCAAATCTTTGCCGTGTGGTGGCCAGATGGCCCTCGGCAAATAGTGCCTTTGCCGAGTAGAGCCTGTTTGCCGAGGCCTACTCTCGGCATTATCATGTGTTTGCCGAGATACTCCCTTTGCCGAGTGCTACTCTCGGCGTTCATTACTTTGCCGAGTGCCCGTGGGTTGGCTCTTGGCGAAGACCCTGACACCCGGCGTCTACGAAAATTCCAGTAGTGATGACTTTTGAACGTTCGCTCTGAGAACAGTGGGTTGACCATAGTAGGATTCTGGAATGTCTTTGAGGCAAAATAATTGCCAGGGGGCAAGCTTTTCAACATGAGCCGATTGTCATCAATGTACAGATCATGGGGAATTCAATGTTTTGGATTGTGAAAGGGAGGTTGAGCAAGTTCCATTGATAAGTTTTATTAGCAATGGGTTGGAGGTCAGTCAGTGACGAAGAGGAGATGTGAGAGGGTTTTACCTTGTATGATCCCATGATGACAATGAAATTTCTTTCCAAGGACGCTATTAAGAAGCGGAAAAGATGTATACCCATGGAAAGGATGGAGTTATGCCCACCAAAGCCCAGATGTTCTAAAACCCCGACGATAGTGTTGTGCTCAATGTGTCATGAGGCCTTTCCAGAATCAAGTTTAAGCACGATAGTTTCCTTTTTTTGTTGTTGCTGGATACAAACGAGGGATGGTCCTGCCATCTGCCGGCAAGGAGTGTAGTGACGAGCTTAAGGCTGGAATTCATGAGGAAAATGGAGATGTTATAATTGGTGACTTCTGGGGAGAGAACAACATAGATTTCTCTCGCAAGAAAAACAACAACATATATTTCGTGATATGGTCAATTTTTTATAGGAAAAGACAAACCCTAAACGTTCGGGTTTTACCCATGGCAAATCGAATGTTTTTTATGGCAATTTTAGTTGACGCAAGGATGACAAGCTTAGCTGGCTTGCATGAAATATTTTCTTGAAAAAAGGAAACTGCGGGCGGAATTGAAATGCTTACCAACTAAATTTGTCATCCTCGCGTCAACTAAAGTTGCCTTAGAAAACGTTTGATTTGCCATGGGCAAAATCTGAACTTTCGGGACTTATCGCAGTCCCTTTTTATTTGGTATATACCATAAATATCGTCCAAATGTCATCTTCAGAAACACCTTTGAAAATTCATATTATTTTGAGGGGAAAAGGGGAATAATTATACATGAATTTGTTTTTTTAACAGACAACAAATTCGTATCTTGTCTCTATTTTTCTTCGTATTTAGTGCTGTTACATGTTTACAATATAAAC